>NC_092737.1:17749303-17793634 GCF_047496885.1 Scyliorhinus torazame
AGCAATCAAGCGGGGCTGCTTTGTCCTGGATGGTGTCGAGCTTCTTGAGTGTTGTTGGAGCTGCGCTCATCCAGGCAAGTGGAGAGTATTCCATCACACTCCTGACTTGTGCCTTGTAGATGGTGGATATACTCTGAGGAATCAGGAGACCATAAGATGTAAGAGTGACACGGTGGTGCAGTGGTTAGCACTGCTGCCTCAAGGCGCTGAGGACCCGGTTCAATCCTGGCTCTGGGTCACTGTCCATGTGGAATTTGCACATTATCCCTGTGTCTGCGTGGGTCTCACCCCCACAACCCAAACCTCACAGCTCCAGGGTTCCAGGTTCAATTCCGGCCTCGGGTCACTGTCTGTGTGGAGTTTACACGTTCTCCCTCTATCGGCGTGAGTTTCCTCTGGGTGCTCCGGTTTCCTTCCACAGTCCAAAGATGCGCAGTTTAGGTGGATTGGCTGTGCTAAATTGCTCCTTAATGTCCAAAAGGTGGGGTTTCCTGGGGATAGAGTGAAGATGTGGGCTTAAGTAGGGTGCTCTTTCCAACGGCTGGTGCAGACTCGATGGGTCAAATGGCTTCCTTCAGCTCTGTAAATTCTATGATTCTATGTGCAGGGGAGGTGGATTAGCCATGCTAAATTGCCCCTTAATTGGGCAGCACGGTAGCACAAGTGGATAGCACTGTGGCTTCACAGCGCCAGGATCGATTCCCCGCTGGGTCACTGCCTGTGCGGAGTCTGCACATTCTCTCTGTGTCTGCGTTGGTTTCCTCCCACAATCCAAAGACGTGCAGGTTAGGTGGATTGGCCATGATAAATTGCCCTTAGTGACCAAAAAAGGTTAGGAGGGGTTATTGGGTTACGGGGATAGGGTGGAAGTGAGGGCTTAAGTGGGTCGGTGCAGACTCAATGGGCCGAATGGCCTCCTTCTGCACTGTATGTTCAATGTTAATTGTAAAAAAAGGAATTGGGTACTCTAAATTTATATTAAAAAAAGACCATAAGATGTTTGAGCAGAAATGGGGCACTGAGCCCATAAAGTCTGTCTGCCATTCAATGAGCTCTTTTTAAAATTAATTTACAAGATGTGGGTGTCGCTGGTTAGGCCCAGCATTTATTGTCCATCCCTCGTTGCCCTTCAGAAGGTGGTGGTGAGTTGCCTACTTGAACCGCTGCAGTCCTTGAGGTGTAGGTACATCCACTGTTCTGTTAGGGAGGGAGTTCCAGGATTTTGACCCAGCGACAGTGAAGGAACGGCCGATATATTTCCCAGTCGGGACGGTGAGTGACTCGGCGAGAACCTCCAGGTGGTTGGGTTCCCAGGTATCTGCTGCTCTTGTCCTTCTAGATGGTAGTGGTTGTGGGTTTGGAAGGTGCTGTCTAAGGAGCCTTGGTGAGTTGCTGCAGTGCATCTTGTAAACGGCACACACGGCTGTCACTGTGCGTCGGTGGGGGAGGGAGTGAATGTTTGTGGAAGGGGGAGCAATCAAGCGGGGCTGCTTTGTCCTGGATGGTGTCGAGCTTCTTGAGTGTTGTTGCAGCTGCGCTCATCCAGGCAAGTGGAGAGTATTCCATCACATTCCTGACTTGTGTCTTGTGGAGAGTTTCTCTCTGATTCCCATTGACTCCATTGTAGCTAGGGCTCCTTGATGCCATTCTCTGGCAAATTATGCCTCGATGTCACCTCAACTCTGACATTCAGATCTTTTGTCCATGTTTCAATCAAGGCTGGTAATGAGGTCAGGAGCTGAGTGCGCCTATCGGAACCCAAACTTGAGCATCCATGAACAGGTTATTGCTAAGTAAGTGCCACTTGATAGCACTGCTGATAACTTCTTCCATCACTTTGCTGATGATGGAGAGTAGACTGATAGGGCAGTAATTGGCCGGGTTAGATTTGTTTCTTGTGTACAGGACACATCCGGGCAATTTTCCAC
This sequence comes from Scyliorhinus torazame, assembly GCF_047496885.1. Lineage (NCBI taxonomy): Eukaryota > Metazoa > Chordata > Chondrichthyes > Carcharhiniformes > Scyliorhinidae > Scyliorhinus > Scyliorhinus torazame. The sequence continues at coordinate 17,751,232 of NC_092737.1, forward strand.
ATTGGCGGGTAGATGCCAGTGTTGTAGCTGTACTGGAACAACTTGGGATGGCAAGTTCTGGAGCACAAGTCTTCAGTACTTTTGTTGGGATACTGTCAGGTCCCAAAGCCTTTGCAGTATCCAGTGCCTTCAGCTGTTTCTTGATATTATGTGGAGTGAATCGTGTTGGCTGAAGATTGACAGCTGTGATGTTTGGGACGTCTGGAGGAGACCGAGATGTATCACCCACTTGGCACTTCTGGCTGAAGATTGTTGCGAATGCCTCAGCCTTGTCTTTTGCACAAATGTGCTGAGCTCCTCCATCATTGAGGATGGGGATATTTATGGAGCGTCCTCCTCCAGTGAGTTGTTTAATTGTCCACCACCATTCAAGGTTGGATGTAGCAGGATAACAGAGCTTAGATCTGATGTGTTTGTTGTGGAATTGCTTAGCTCTGTCTGTTAGCACTGCTGCCTCACAGCGCCAGTAATCCTGCCTTCATTTTGTGGTATGCTTGACGTTGCTCCTGGCATGTTGTCCTGCATTCTTCATTGCCTTCCCACCTATTTTTGTGTCACCTGCTAATAATGCCAAGGTCGCCGATTCATCCCCATACTGCCCACCGACACTAACTTGTCTTAAAACAAACACGGTGTCTGATATGTTCATTTCCAATCACTTTGCTATTGCATTGCCAGACCCCATCGACAAAGGTATTGCAACGTAAACTTGACAATAGTACATTCACTTTCCTCATCCAAATCATTCATATATATTGTAAATAAATGTGGCCCCACCACTGATCCCTGTGACACTCCACTCGTTACAGGTTGCCATCCTGAAAATGTCCCTCTTATCTGAACTCTCTGTCTTCTATGAGCTGATCAATCCTCTATCATTGCAAGTGTACTACCCCCACCACTCTGGGCTCTTATCTTATTAAGTAGCCTTTTGAAAAATATTTTTGGAATACCAAGTACATTACATATACTGGTTCCCCTTTATTTATCCTGCTCGTTATCGCAGAGCAGCCACAGAGATGCACAAGGTTCTGAGCCTTAATGCCCAGTGGTTGGCTCCTATAGAGCTGGCACAAACATGAGAGGCCGAATGGCCTCCTTCTGTGCCACAACCATTGCATTTTTTATTTTTATTTAGAGTGCCCAATTCATTTTTTCCAAGTAAGGGGCAATTTAGCGTGGCCAATCCACCTCGCCTGCACATCTTTGGGTTGTGGGGGCAAAACCCACGCAAACACGGGGAGAATGTGCAAATTCCACACGGACAGTGACCCAGAGCCGGGATCGAATCTAGGACCACAGCGCTGTGAGGCAGCAGTGCTAACCACTGCACCACCTTGCTGCCCTGTCGACAGCCATTCTATGTGTCTGCCATCAAGAGCCCTTTCCCTGCATTATAAATAACTATCAAAAAAATATTTCATTGCCTGTAATGGCATGGTGGCACAGTGGGGAACGGCACGGTGGCCCAGTGGTTAGCACTGCTGCCTCACCAGTGCCAAGGACCCGGCTTCGAATCCGCCCTTGGATGACTGTGTGGAGTCTGCACGTTCTCCCCGTGTCTGCGTGGGTTTCCTCTGGGTGCTCCGGTTTCCTTCTACAGTCCAGAGATGTGCAGGGTAGGTGGATTGGTCACGCTAAATTGTCCCTTGCAGTCAGACACGGGGTGAAGGTGCAAGCTCCACACAGTCACCCAAGGCTGGAATCAAACCCAACCCCTGGTGATAACCGAAGTGGCACCAGTACATGGACCTGATTAGCTGAGTTGCCCCTGTGGAGAGCTGACACAGACAGGACAGGCCGAATGGCCTCTTTCTGTGCCGCAACCATTCTGTGATTCTGAAGAGTGAACGGTGAAGACTGTTCACAATCCATACAGATCGGAATAGGCCCAATGTTTGGGCCTGGGCAGCAGCGTGATACTACAACTGAGATTGCAGATCATACTTCTGGCATATTAACGGGACCATTTTTCTGTTGGCGGCAACTTACTACATCGGAACATAAGAGACGGGAGCAGGAGTAGGCCATTCAGCTCCTCAAGCCTGCTCTACCAGTCAGTAAGATCATGGCTGATCTGATGGTGGCCTCAACTCCAAGTTCCTGCCTGTCTCCCATAACCCTTGACCCCCTCATCAATCAAAGATCTGCCTAACTGCACCTTGAAATATATTCAATGACCCACAGCCTGGGCAACAGAATTCCAAACACTAACCACCCTCTTAAGAGAAAAAATTCCTCCTGAACCCCTTATTCTGAAACCGTGCCCCCGAGATCTAGATTCCCCCACGAGGAGGAAGCTTCCTCTCGATATCTACCTTGTCAAACCCCCTCAGGATATTGCATGTTTCAAGAAGGTCACCTCTCATTCTTCTGAACTCCAGCGGGCAAAGGCCCCAATCTACTCAATCTTTCCTCATAACCTTTGCCTTCATCCCCGGAATCGGCCTAATGAATCTTCTGTGAAATGCCTCCAACGCAAGTACGTCCCTCCTTAAGTCAGGTGAACAAAACTATACAAAGTACTCCAGGTGCGGTCTAACCAATGTCCTGTACAGTTGAAGTAAGAAGTTTTACAACACCAGGTTAAAGTACAACAGGTTTGTTTCGAGTCACTAGCTTTCAGAGCACAGCTCCTTCCTCAGGTGAGCAGAGCTCTGAAAGCTCGTGATTTGAAGCAAACCTGTTGGACTTTAACCTGGTGTTGTAAGACTTTTTACTGTGCTCACCCCAGTCCAACGCCGGCATCTCCACATCATGGCTGTACAGTTGTGGCAAGGCTTCCCTACTTTTATACTCCACCAGCCCCCTTGCCCCTTGCATTCTCTGTTGCAAATTGCTGTCGGGCCTTCTCATGCACCAACAGTGGCTGCCCTTTAAGAAGGACAGTAAGAAGTCTTACAACACCAGGTTAAAGTCCATCTTACTGTGACCAAGACTTCTTACTGTGCTCACCCCAGTCCAACGCTGGCATCTCCACATCATGGCTTTAAGAAGGAGGCACTGAAGTGAAACACTTCAAGGCCTTACAAGGGCGTGTTGAAGGGTGCAATAAATGTCCCTTCTCTCTATTTAATTCACCGTAAACCTATGACTCACTGGCAGGCAGTCAGTCTGATCCGGCTTTAAACTGCTTCAATAAGTAAAAAGGTTTACGACTGTGAGGCGACACAAGACCTTACCTACATCCGTGAGGGGACCAGGGCTGACCTCTCCACCTGACAGGGGGCTGCGAGGGGTTTATCTCTGGAGAATGGCTCAAGGTTGCCTGTCTCTTTGCAGGGACTGCAAGCAACCACGTCAACTAATCAGCAAGCTGCCTGTCCCAGAACCAGTCAGGCGACTGAGAAGGGGAGGGATGGAGGGCAAATTGAACTTCTCCAAATGAGCTGCTAATGGCCCCATTGTCTGTCAGGGAGACAACCTCCATGGTCGTCTCGGAGTTGATGACTGCCCCCCCCCCCCACCCCGAAGTGAGAGCTCGGAAGCCAACGGCAAAAACATTGCTTTAAAGTTGCATAAACCACATCACTGGCTGCTCCTGGTGAGGAGGGTTGCACTTGGGACGGAGGGAAATTATGGATTCGCAGCCTTCCTTGTTCCCCATTGATTAATCAGGAGCCTGTGGGCCAGCAGTTTTCTGATCTGTTATTGTGAAACGGACGCCACTCCTGGGCGGGGGATGTCCCAATGTTTTGCATTTTTAGAATCGTCCTGCAACCATAGCACAGTCACAGCACAGACGGAGGCCAGTCAGCATATCATGGCTGGGCTGCCCCTTTGAAGCAGCCCTCCACCCGTTGCCACTCGCCTGCCTTTTCCCGGCCTGTCGCCCTGAGACTCAGCCTCAACCACCTTTTGAGGAAGAGGATTCCAAAATCTCGCAACCCTCCGAGAGAGAAAATGTTTTCCCTCATTCCTGTTTTAAATGGACGACCCCTTATTTTTTTTAAACTGTGATTCTTCCAGAAGAGGCAACATCCTTTCCACATCCACCCCATCACGGCCCCCTCAGGGTCTTGTTTGAATCAAGTCGCCTCTTTCCCTTCTAAACTCTAGCGAATACAAGCCTTTCCTCATAAAACAACCCGCCCATTTCAAGTATTAATCTAGTAAACCTTCTAGTAAACTGCTTCCAATGTATTTACATCTTTCCTTTAATAAGGAGACCAATACCGTACTTAGTATTCCAGATGTGGCCGCACAAATACCCTGTATAACTTAAGCATAACCTCCCTACTCTTGTATTAAATTTCCCATGCAATAAACCATAATATCCAATTAGCTTTGCAATTCATGCACTAGGACACCCAGCTCCCTCTGGATCGCCGAGCTCTGCAATCTCCCATCATTTAGAGAATATGCTTCTTTTTTATTCTTCCTGCCAAAATGGACAACCGCACATTTTCCCACATTGTACTCCATTTGCCAGATCCTCTCCCACTCACCTAACATATCTATATTGTTTTGTAGCCTCTTTATGTCCTCTTCACAATTTACTTTCCTACCTATCTTTGTGTCATCAGCACATTTGGCAACCGTACCATCGGTCCCTTCATCCAAATGGTTTATATAAATTGTGAAGAGTTGAGGCCCCAGCACTGATCGCTGTGGCACACCACTCGTCACATCTTGCCAACCAGAAAATTACCCATTTATGTCTACTCTCTGTTTCCTGTTCGCCAGCCAATCTCCTATCTATGCCAATATGTTACCTCCTACACCATGGGCTTTTATTTTCTGTAATAACCTTTGATATGGCACCTTATCATATGCCTTCTGGAAATCTAAATACAGTACATCCACCAGTTCCCCTTTATCCACAGCAAATGTTACTCTGAAAGACCTCTAAATGGGGAAATGCTAAGGAAATCAGAAGCACAAAGGGACTTGGGAGTCCTTGTTCACGATTCTCTTAAGGTTAATGTGCAGGTTCAGCTGGCGGTTAAGAAGGCAAATGCAATGTTAGCATTCATGTCAAGAGAGCTAGAATACAAGACCAGGGATGTACTTCTGAGGCTGGAAAAGGCTCTGGTCAGACCCCATTTGGAGTATTGTGAGCAGTTTTGGGCCCCGTATCTAAGGAAGGATGTGCTGACCTTGGAAATGGTCCAGAGGAGGTTCACAAGAATGATCCCTGGAATGAAGACCTTGTCGTATGAGGAACAGTTGAGGACTCTGGGTCTGTACTCATTGGAGTTTAGAAGGATGAGGGGGGATCTTATCAAAACTTACAGAGATACTGCGAGGCCTGGATAGAGTGGACGTGGAGAGGATGTTTCCACTTGCAGGAAATACGAGAACCAGAGGACACCATCTCAGACTAAAGGGACAATCCTTTAAAACAGAGACGAGGAGGAATTTCTTCAGCCAGAGGGTGGTGAATCTGTGGAACTCTGCCGCAGAAGGCTGTGGAGGCCAAATCACTGAGTGTCTTTAAGACAGAGATAGATAGGTTCTTGATTAATAAGGGGATCAGGGGTTACGGGGAGAAGGCAGGAGAATGGGGATGAGAAAATATCAGCCATGATTGAATGGCGGAGCAGACTCGATGGGCCGAGTGGCCTAATTCTGCTCCTATGTCTTATGGTCTAACTCCCAATAAATTCATAGAATAATAGAATCTACGGCATAGAGACAGAACCTTCAGCCCAAACTGGTCAATGCCAATCAAAAAGCCCATCTAAGTTTACCTCATTTGCCTGCATTGGTTAAACATGATTTCTCTTTCACAAAACCATGTTGACCCTGCCTGATTACCTTGAAATTATCTAAATGCCGTGCTATAACTTCCTTAATAATAGCTTCTAACATTTTCCCTTTGACAAAAGTTAAGCTAACTGGCCTATAGTTTCCTGCTTTCTGGCTTTCTCTCCCTTTTTGAATAATGGAGTTACATTAGCTACTTTCCAGTCTAATGGAGCCTTCTCCGAATCTAGGGAATTTTGGAAGATTTGTTTTAAATTTTAACGTGCCCAATTCATTTTTTCCAATTCAAGGCAATTTAGTTTTGGCCAATCCACCTACCCTGCGCATCTTTGGGTTGTGGGGCTGAGACCCACACAGACACGGGAAGAATGTGCAAATTCCACAAGGACAGTGACCCGGGGCCAGGATCAAACCCGGGTCCTCACTGCCGTGAAGCAGCAGTGCTAACCACTACGCTACCCTGCCGCCCGATGAATGTTGGAAGATTAAGACCAATGCACCAGCTATCGCATTAGCCACTTTCTTTAAATCCCGAGGATGAAATCCATCTGGACCTGGGGACTTGTCAACCTGCAGTTCCCAACAAGTTGGTAAGTACCGCTTCCTTGGTGCATTCTCACATGACTGACTGCTTCAATTGACCCACACTCTCAGGCACTACATTCCAGATCCTAACCACTCGCTGCGTGAAAAAGCCATTCTTTCTTTTGCCAATTACCTCAAATCTGTGCTCTCTGGTTCACGATCCTTCCATCAATGGGAACAGTTTTCCCCTATCTGTCCTGCCCAGACCTCTCACAATTCTGAACACCTCGATCAAATCTCCACTCAACCTTCACTCCTCCAAAAAAAATGGTCCCAACTTCCCCAACCTATCCACGTAACTGCAGTACCTCATCCCTGGAACCTTTCCCATGACTCTCTAATATCCATCCTCAAGTGTTACGTACAGAATTGGATGCAATACTCCAGTTGAGGCAAAACCCAGTGTTTTCTACAAGTTTAACATCACCTTCATACGTTTGTCATCTAGCCATAGTGAACTGAGGGACTGGGAATTGTATAGAGAGCCCCCTTGGGGTGTATAACTCCCATTGAATGTACACGGTGAATATTACATGTATCAGAATTATTAGGGCAGCACGGTGGCGCAGTGGGTTAGCCCTGCTGCCTCACGGCGCAGAGGTCCCAGGTTTAATCCCGGCTCTGGGTCACTGTCTGTGTGGAGTTTGCACATTCTCCCCATGTTTGCGTGGGTTTCGCCCCCACAACCCAAAGATGTGCAGGTTAGGTGGATTGGCCACGCTAAATTGCCCCATAATTGGTAAAAATGAATTGGGTACTCCAAATTTATAAAAACAAAAGAAAGTATCAGAATTATATTGAAGCACCTCAGAGTGCAACTTGATCTATGTAGGCAACTTAAATACCTTTGCACCATTTTTTATTTAAACATTTTTTTTCTTATATAAATTTAGAGCACCCTATTCAATTTTTCCAATTAAGGGGCAATTTTTGGGCTGTGCACAGACATGGGGAAAATGTGCAAACTCCACACGGACAGTGACCCGGGGCCGGAATTCGAACCCGGGTCCTCAGCACCACAGTCCCAGTGCTAACCACTGCGCCACATGTCGCCCACCTTTGCACCATTTGTTTCGACCATTTTGAAATGTCTGTAATGTTTCTTTGACCGTATTGAAGTAACTCAAGAGTGCAACATGACGTATGTAGAGAACCTGAATATTATTGCACTTGTGTGATGGCCATTTTGTAATGTTCTTTCAGATATTTTAAGAATAAAGTATATTTTTTGCAAAATAAAAACTTTTGTTCTCTATACCCATCTTGAAGTAGCACGGAGGCCGGGTGCTTTATTTTTACCCCTTCCCTGGCTGAATTGCTGCTTCCTCCATTTGTGGATCGATCCCAGAAAGTTCATAGATCTGTTCATAGAATCCCTCCACCGCAGAAGGAGGCCATTCGGCCCATAGAGTCTACACTGATCCTCCGAAAGAGCACCCTACCTTGGCCCACTCCCCTGCCCTATCCCCATAACCCGACCTTGCCTGCACATCTTTGGACACTAAGGCCAATTTTAGCACCACCAATCATCTAACCTGCACATCTTTGGACTGTGAGAGGAAACCGGAGCACCCGGACAGACCAAGCCTGGAATTGAACCTGGGTCCCTGGTGCTGTGAGGCAGCAGTGCTCACCACTGCGCCACCGTGCCGCCCCTTGGTTATGGACCTCAGTGTCGAGAGAAAACAGCTTGGCCGACTGCAGGACGGTGTCTGATTTCAGGGTCCATCCATGTGAACTGCCAGTCGGACTCCAGGGCCTCCCATATCACCTGGAAAAGCCTCCGGGGAATCGGTGATTGACCTCCCCAATGGGTGCCAATGCCAAAATAAAAGCAAGCACAAAGGATGGGTTCTGGAAAACCTTCAGCCAATTCCAATTCTTCCCCCAGCGCGGTAATGGGGAACTCACCGGAGACTGTGGTCAGCGGTATCTGAAACCAGACAAGTAAAATAATTAATTGCATTTACATTGCACCTTTCACGACTTCAGGATGGCCCAAAGCCAGTTACATACTTTAAGAGTCGCCACGGTTGTAATGTCGGAGATGTAGTACTTCATTTTTGCACAGCAAGCTCCCACAAGTAGCAAACAAATGTGGCCGAGAAATGACCTCTCGAGTCGCTGCCTGTTTCTTGACCACCAAGAGACATCTTCACTGCCCAGCAAGTTCAGGGAAATGACAAGGAACGGCACTAACGCTGCACACAGCCTTTATCAACCCCACAAAAGCTTTGCTGTCGAGAGATTTCAGGCACCACTCTGGAGGGAGGGCCGTGCGGAAACCCCCTCCCCCAGGGTGACAATATTATTCTGGCCAACTCAACTGAAGGCGGCTGTTGCTCTATTTATTTATCTCGGTGAACCACAAGCCTTTCCCTTGTATCAATCAAATGACCACACAACCAGTTAGTTAGTTCAAAAGATGGTTTATTTACATACACAAGAGTTATCTCAACATGCAAACACAATATCTACTACGAGTTAAACTACACCTATCAGCTACAATAACCTATACTTAACTTCAGGGTGACCGGCACTGTGCAAATGGATAAAGGCCTTTATCTGGATTTCACTTGGCTGGTTCGAAGAAAGTGGCTATGTCTCTTTTTTTTAAATTTAGAGTACCCAATTCTTTTCTGTTCCCAATTTAAGGGGCAATTTAGCGTGGCCAATCCACCTACCCTGCACACCTTTGGGTTGTGGGGGCGAAACCCACGCAGACACGGGGAGAATGTGCAAACTCCACACGGACAGTGACCCGGGGCCGGGATCGAACCTGGGACATCGGCGCCATGAGGCAGCAGTGCTAACCACTGCGCCACCGTGCCGCCCCTAAGTGGCTCTGTCTCTGCTGGGCTCAACCGTCAGGTAGTGATCTTTGGTCTTGAACTTAGCTGGCTGGTCCTGCTGCAATTGGGTCGGCACAGGCCAGATCCAAGAGAGACAGAACACATGGCTGCGCTCTCTTTTATCCCCCTGGGATTTTGCGCTCTTTGGGGCGGTCCTTAACTTGGACCCAATAGTTCGACAGGGCTCTGATCACTCTCTTCGATTTCGGCCAATAAAGGGGCGGGTGCCTTGGTAGCTGGGCGGGTCCTTAGCGGTCATTGACCTTGGCAGTTGGGCTTTCTGAGTAAGGGGAGTGGTGCCGATCAGTCTGTGGCTGTATCGGTTGCTTGATTGGAGTTCTATTGTCCTGGGAAAATGGGCCATTGAAATGTAAACAAGTGGGGGTTTCAGTCAGGTCTGGTTACCTGTGTTTTAGATACACATAGGCTGTGTATCTGTCGGAGTCCTGGGTTGGCCATAATTCCCATGGTCCTTTGCAGGTGGCCATCTTAGATGGCTACACGGCAAAATTCAATCCATCACGGTTAGCCCGTTAACAATTGTATCATCCTTTGCGTCCCTGGTAGCCCGGCGGAGGATCTTGCTCATGTGGAAGGACGTGAAGCCCCCCCAGTGTGGAAACCTGGATAAATGACATGGCAGGGTTTATTAAGCTGGAGAGGATAAAGTTTGCCTTGAGAGGGTCTGCGCAGGGGTTCTTCAGGCGGTGGCAACCGTTCCTAGACTATCTCGCGAGCGTTAGAATGAGGTCGGTCAGTATCAGCAGCAACCCAGGGAGGGAGGGAGGGGGGGGGGCGGGGGGAAGGGGAGGGGAGGGAGGGGGGGGGTCTCTTTCAGAGGGGGGGGGGTTTCCTAGGGGTACTTGTAAAAACAAAAAGCATATGGGAGGGTTAATATGTGCGGGAGAAACCCATTGTATAAGTTCTGTATTATGTTTGATTGATATGTTTATGTTCTGTTCTATTCTTTTCTCTTTTTCTTTTCTGTTACGGGGGGTGTTTAATTGGTTGAAAACCCGTAACAGCACCCTACCTAGCCCCACTCCCCTACCCTATCCCCGTAACCCCATCTAACCTGCACATCTTTGGACTGTGGGAGGAAATCGGAGCACCCGGAGGAAACCCACACAGACAAGGGGAGAATGTGTGAACTCCACCCAATCACCCAAGGCTGGAATTGAAACTGGATCCCTGGCGCTGTGAGGCAGCAGTGCTAAGCACTCTGCCACCTTGCCATTGACATAGAGAAGGTGGGGGCAGCACTGTGGTGCAGTGGTTAGCAGTGGTGCCTCACGGCACCGAGGACCTGGGTTTGATCCCGGCCCCAGGTGACTCTCCGTGCACATTCTCCCCGTGTCTGCGTGGGTCTCACCCCCACAACCCAAAAAGATGTGCAGGGCAGGTGAATTGGCCACGCTAAAATTGCCCCTTAATTGGAAAAAAAGAATTTGGTACTCTAAATTTAAAAATAAAATTCTTTGCTGGAGGGAGTTTATTGACATACTCACAGTCAACACTACTCCCATCGCCCAGTGTCCCAGCTATCCACATTTATATTATTTTGAATAAGACAAATGAACAATTGAAGGGGACAAATTAATACAAGATCAAATCAACAAGTTAAAGGGACAGCCCCTTCACGTGGAACCACAACAAAAAACTGTACACAGAGGAAACACAAAAGTCAAATATTTGGGGGGTCAGATCCCTATTCATAGAGTCCTCCTCCGAGCTAAATACCCTTCCCCTGTTTAACAATGTAATTGCCAATAAACCTTAACGTAACTGCCTTTAAACCGTAGCAATCTGGCTTGTAAGACATGGACAGAGGAAAGATAAGAGGAGGCTCAAGTGGGGCATTAGTGTCAACATGGATTGGTTTGGTGCTGATGGTCCCATGCAATCCTATGCAAGCTACCAACATCACATCTGCAGGACATGGCAAGGACTATCTGAATCGTCAAGTAACTCATTATCATCAGCGGTTGTCAAGGCCCCCTGGGCCAATGTGCGTTCAACTCCAGCCCCACTTGACCCGGAGTCACAACACAGGTGAAATTAGATTTTATTTTAAATATCTGAGGTCCTTGGTTGAGACCAAATAAACTGCAGACACCAGATTTGAAACTTTACAACACAAGTGACCTTTTATTCTGCACGGTATTGTAATTAAACGGACGGAAAATGTAACTGACTATCGACTACCCCTTTCCCAACCACCCACCACTCTCTACATGCACACACATAGTGACAAACCAACAAAGAGGGGAAAGGGCTGTGGGAAGGCAAAGAACATATTAATAGAAATAAAAGGATACGGATCTTTGATGTACTGGGTTGACTTCCAGTTAAAGTCTTTCTGAAGTTCAGGCTTTCATTTTGGTACTTCTTCCTTCAAGGCTTGAATAAGTGAACAGTTCTTTCACTTCAACAAGCAGGTGAGAGAAAGTTCCTTTCACTTCCAAGGTCTAAACATCTCTGCTCTGTTCTCTCAGGCAGCATCACAGAGGAACCAATCACTGACCGTTGTCAGGCAGATCACTGTCCCTGGGCAACCGCCAGTTGCCAGTTAACCAATCGAACCGACTCCCTTCAGAACATGGTTCCTAAGATCCACTCAGTGCCGAGGAGTCTGGTTTCTCTTTTCCAAAATACAAAACCTGGGAACACAGTGTCCTGGCAAGCAGGCCGCTTCGACTTTGAATCTTTCGCTTAAAGGCACATCCTGGCTATGGGTCCACAGGCCAAAATGATAAAATAGAAGAAATGGAACAAAAAATGTACAGTCCCTCCGGGCGAGGAGAACGTTTGACGTGGAGAATAGCCCGTGGAAAGAGCTTGTGTGGGGAGTTGTTTAGTGCGGGGAGGCTGTAGTGCTGTAGCTACCACATGGTTCTAGTTGAGCAGGAAACTCACCCATTCTTCCTACCTGTATATCGGAAGGATTTGCCAGGTCAACAAGTCAAGTCACGTTTGAGACTCAAATTTGGAGCTTCTGACCCAGAGCCGGTCCACTGCACCACATGACCATGAAAGAACTAGACAGGAACACAGAGAAGAGCATAGGGAAAGGAGGCGGCCATTGAGCTCCCCCCAGCTTCTTCCGCCGGCCCCCAGCTTCTTCCGCCGGTCAATTCCACACGCCTAAGCTCCACGTTGGAATCTTCTGTCCCTTAGGCGTTCGCTTGGGATCAGTGCAGTTTCGCTTTGCCCATCTGGAGGCAGCACGGACATTATCCCCACTGCACATTAAATTCAAGTTCAAGCAACAGCGCCAACCATTGGACATGGCCATTTTGACCCCACAAAAGCCTCCGTCAACCGCAAAGGATTACGCTATATCCTCCTCAAATTTTGACGGACCTCAGAGGTTTTTCACCATCCTCCACAACGTTCACTTCGAGGGCGCCCATGACTTATGTCCTTAGGCATAGGTGGCTAACGGGTTGCAGTGCCTTCTGAGCCCTTTCTAACGCTGAAAGTTATTTTTTGCCCTCTTATTCCTAGCACTTCCCATGAATAAGCCGCATCCCGATTAATTCCTTCTGCGTGCAATGTTCTACTCCCACCACTCGGTGTGCTCTCTTCATTTGTGGAACTCTGAACCTGAAGCCAGGTCTCACAATAATTAAGAGGAGGCCTCAGAGTATTGGATACAAATGGCATTTGGGCCCATGCAGGCGATCGCGGATGGAAATGGCATGGTGTTGGGAAACTTCACTGTCAAGGGAAAGAGGGAGCAGTACCATTGGAACTTTTCTCGAAATGTCAGTGGCAAGTTGTTAAAAAGAAAATTACAATAATTAACCACCTCTTTACTGTCTCCACTGAAGTGGAGACAGTAGGTACACCATTAAGGAAAAAGATTATTGTGTTGTAACATCCATTTGAAAAGATAAGAAATATTTGCCATCTTGTAGTAGAGCATCATGCCCCCAGTTTTATCCAGCAGATTTGTGCTCTGAACTCCCCTTTGCTTCCTTCCTCTCTCAGTTACTTCAACAATGGTATTGACTCTTTTATTTCATTGGATCACAGATTGGTTACAGCACAGAAGGAGGCCATTCAGCCCATCGTGTCTGCGCCAGCCCTCTGCAGGAGCAATTCACGAAGTGCCACCTAGTACCACTCCTCTGCCTGCTGAACCATTACTAGTGGTGTCAGTTTGAGCAAGATTGAAGGATTGCACAAGCTGAAAACACAGCGATTCACTTTGTTAAGGCAAGGATGTTTCATTAGAAATAGAGAAACACAAAAATATGCCGTGTAGAAGGTGGCATTTGGTCCATCTAACCTCATCCCTAATTTTCCTGAGCTCCCTTAGTGCTGGTGGATGAGCGCAGTTCCAACAGCACTCCAGAAGTTCAACACCATCCAGGACAAGGCAGCCCCACTTGATTGGCACCCCTTCCATAAATATTCACTCCCTCCACTACCGACGCCCAGTGGCAGCCGTGTGTGCCATGTACAAGATGCACTGCACTCACCAAGGCTTTCCAAACCCGCAACCTCTACTACCTAGGACAAGGGCAGCAGTTGCCTGGGAATGCCACCCGCAAGTTCCCCTCCAAGTCACACACCATAGAATCACTACAGAGCAAAAGGAGGCCATTTGGTCCATCAGGTCTGCACCGACCCTTTGAAAGAGCATCCTGCCTAGACCCACTCTTCTACCCTATTCCCAGAACTGCACCTAACCTGAATTTCTTTGGACACAAAGGGCAATTTTGGCATGGGCAATCTACCTAACCTGCAGACCTTTGAATTGTGGGAGGAAACCAGAGAACCCGGAGGAAACTCACGCAGACACGGGGAGTAAGTAATAACAACAGACACCCGAGGCTCAAATCGAACCTGGGTCCCGGGCACTGTGCCACCAGCCTGACTTGAAAATATATCAGCCATTCCTTCACTGAATCATCGTATTTACAATGCAGTAGGAGGCCATTCGGCCCATCGAGTCTACACCGAATGAGCACCCTAGTTAAGCCCACACCTCCACCCTAGCCCCGTAACCAGTAACCCCACCTAATCTTTGGACTCTAGGGGGCAATTTAGCATGGCCATTCCACCAAACCTGCACATCTTTGGACTGTGGGAAGAAACAAGAGCACCCGGAAGAAACCCACGCACACAGGGGAGAACGTGCAAACTCCGCACAGACAGTGAACCAAGCCGGGAATCTTAGGCTGGGGGGGGGGGGGGGCTTAGCCATGGGGGGATGGTAACTCTGGTTTGGGGGTGGGGCCTCAGCCTGGGGGTTGAGCCTCAGACCTGGGGGGGGGGCCTGGCCTCAGTTGGGGGGGGGGCTCAGCCAGGGGGTGGGGCTTCTGATGGGGGTGATGCCTCAGGCAGTGGGGGTGGGATCTCTGGTTTGGAGGTGGGGCCTCAGCCAGGGTGCTGGGGCCTCAGCCTGTGGTTTTTTTTGGGGGGGGCTCAGGCTGGGTGGGCGTGGACCTGAACCTGGGGGCGGGAGCCTCAGCTGTGAGACGGAGAGGGGGTGGGCCTGAGCTTCTGGTAGAGGAGGCGGGGCCTCACCCTGTTCGGGGGAGGGGGTGGAGCCTCAGGCTGGGGGAGGGGCCTCAGGCTGGGTGAGGGGGTGGAGTCTCAGGCTGGGTGAGGCCAGGACACAGGCTTGGGGGTGGGCGGGGACGCCATGGGGAGCCGGGGGGAGGGGGGGATACAGCTGGGCGTGGCTTCAATCACGGGGGTCTCCGCGAGGGGCGGCGGTTTGAAGGCGGTTTCCCGCGGGGCACGTGGTCTCCTTGCTCCTGGGGGAGTGGGAAGGGGAAGGAGGCCCCGCCTACATCCGGGCGTCCGCCGAGCGTGAGGACGGGGTGGGAGGAGGAGAGGGAGGGGTCACGTGACGCGCTGCGCGGCGGCCATTTTAGAATCGGAGAATCCGCAGCGACGGAGGCGGAGACGGACTTTCCTGCTTCGGCCCAGGTAGGCAGCCTGGGTCACCCCGGGCGCGGCGTGTCGTCCCGCGGCCGCTAGGCCCGGCCCTTGCAACCGCCAGGCCCAAGCCCCGCACCCAGCCACCCGCTCCTCCTCATCATCAACCCACCCGGGGCCTCGAGTCAGCGAGCAGCCGCTTCGGCGCTCAGGCAAGGCCGAGGCTGCGAGGCCTACATGGGAGCTGGTGCTGAGAGGAGAGCGGCCCCGAGCAGGGGACGAGGGAGTAGAGAGAGAAAACAGGTTCCAGGACCCCGCACTCATTAAAAAAAAACATTAAAAAGCCCCCTTGTCAAGGTAGCAACATATTTGAAAAAATTATCTTGAGTTGGGCTAAAATGTCCCCAGATTAACCCAGAAAGGGGAGGTGATACCAAAACAGACGTGGCAGCTCAGCAGCATCCAGGGATGGCGTGTGCTTTGGGGACTGAGAGACTTTCCTGATTGTTTGACCTGTGCCCATCACCAATATTCATTCATAATTCATAAATTCAGCACCAGCACCTTATTTTTTTCCTTTCTCACATCCTTGCTCCCTCCTGCCAGCTGCCCTCTCACGCCTCTTCCAATCTCAGGTGACGGTCTTGCTTACTTGTATCTAAATGGGATGGAAGTAAACAAAGAGGTCCTGCGCTGATTGCCTGCCTTTATTTTTAAAATAGTGATGCATTCGTGCAACGTGGTCCACCTGCAGGCACTTTCCAACTGTGACCTTAGCCCCCCCCCAGGTAGAAGGAATCTCTCCTCCCCAAACATGTCACTGTCTTTTTCTCAATAAGATCCTGCCAAGTTGTGTGTGTTTTTATTTTAAACTGACCGGTGTTTTCACGTACAGAGCTCCTAAGCACCCCCCTCCCTCCTTTTGCTTCCCCACTTTAAGGGAAACCGTGGAGGGGGAATGACCTTTTTGTTTTGTGAAAGGCAAACATTTCTGCCTTGTACCTTCCGAAGGATTGAGCCTGGCTCTGGCAGGGCCCTGTTGCAGGCTTTGTGGCTCAAAAAAGGATTAAAGATGTCTTCCCTGCTTGCGGCTGTTTGATTATGGTCAGCGTTAAATATAAGTGTTATTTTGACTTTAATATACCCCGGTAGAGATCTATTTGTTGCCGATGGTGATTGTTTAAAACTGAGTTGTGTTCTGCAGTCTGATTTGTTTTGGCATTGTGGCATGCGAGAGAGCATATTGCACATTTAAAGCTTTTTTTGCTTTTATAATTGTTATGTAAACTTGCAAAATGTTGTAGTTAATTTGTGCTGGCTGAATAGTTTTTTTTACATGTGCAATTTTAGTAATTGTTGTGGTTAAAAATGATTATAGAAGTGAACTGCTGCTTCAATGATTGGCTAGTGACATTCAACTTATTTGTGTGTGTACATGTGTACCACTGACTTGTCACTCTGATGCTAGGGTTTTGGTGCTGTTTAACCGCTGGCACTTGCCGTGTATATGGTTGGGTATCAAAATTGGATTGCCCTCTGATGCTAGGATTGACTGCAACAGAATATCACCGATATGTCCTGAGACGAGTTGTTGTACATGGCATAAAAACATCACTGGAAAAACCCGGCAGGTCTGGCAGCATCTATGGAGAGAGAAACTGATGTTACATTTTGAGTCAAATATGAATGACTCTTCACATTTGTTGGACTCAGCATTAACTTTGTTTCTCTCTTGGGTGGCGCGGTGGTTGGCATTGCTGCCTCACGGCGCCGAGGACTCAGGTCACGATCCATGTGGAATTTGCACATTCCCCCCCCCCCCCCCCACCTCTCCCCCGTGTTTCTCTCCACAGATGCTGTCAGACCTGCTGAGTCCTTCCAGCGCCCTGTTTTTATTTCCGACCTCCAGCATCCGGAATAATTTGCTTTTATTATGATGGGCATGACATTTGTGTGTCTGTGTGTACTAGACTATTTGTGTTGCTACATTTGTCTCTTTGTGTGCCAAAAATCAAGAAGCAACGGTATTGTTTGCCACTTGAATTCCTGTCTATATCATGCTGTCACTGCTGTTCATTTCTTCCCATTCCCACCCTGCTAAGTGGTTCATGAATGTGGGAACCTGCGCTATAACCAGCAGTACTGTGGTGTATTGGCAGTGGTTGTCCATGTGAACTTAACGGCTGTTACGTTAGCTTGCATCCGGACTGTCAATGTGTTAATTTCCCAGTGTAGTTGACATTGTGATGATAAATCTGATTTTCTCTTTTCCACCACAAAGCCACCTGTGCAAATTAAGATATCCCATTGCTGCACTGGCTTCAATCGCAAATTTCAGCACCACTAGAGTGAAATGTATTCAGCCTGTTTGGCTGTATATCAATCGACATGGTACATTTACTCTCTGAACTGTTAGGATGAGCATATTCTCCTTTTAAATCTCTCCAAGTACAATTTGACTAGTTACAATGGCCAAACTAACTTGGCTGATGTTTGTTAAAAAACAATATCTTGACCTATTTGAGGGGGGAGTGTTTTGCATTGTAAACGTCTGAAGTAGGGGTGTAATAAATTTGGATGTAAACAATTCCTCCTTGAGTGCAAAGCCTCCTCTCTGTCCCTACTTGATCCCATGTGACAGCAGGTGTCATACATTGGAAACATCCCACCTCTCCTACTTGACACTTGCAGGTGTTGTCGCATCTCTGTGCAGGTAGCTGTCTGTATGAGTGCTGTCTTTGCAGTTCTCCTGGCTGCTGGGGAGATGCCTGGCAGCCATTTGGGATTTCTTCCTAACATGCCTGTGATTGAGCCGTCACTGATGTTGGGACAACTGAGTCGGTGTGATCCAGTGACCTGTCAGTACCTTTTTGATTTTCTCTTATTTATAACATTTGTTTTCTCGCCCCCTAATTTTTAATGCGTGGTGCAGCTCCAAAAATACAGGCATCCCTGCTGTAGCTCGCAAAATTTCCATACTTTTCACAGCCTGAAAGACACGCTGCTTGACTATGGAAGGCCTCGCAGTGATGCCCTGGTCCATACTGATACCCTGGATCAGGAACGTCTCGTAGTCTGGTTTCTTAGTTGTGCTGTGTTCGCTGGTTGTAGAATTTGATCTGGAGTTCTCTCTGTCAAGGAAGAGCGGTCTTTCGAATTAGGAAGGGGATCGATAGGGTCGATGGTTCCGTTTGCTGGCGATACATATTACAGAGAAGGAGGTGCTGGAAGTATTAAAGCGCATCAAGATAGACCAGTCCCCGGGACCTGATGAAATGTATCCCAGGACGTTGTGGGAGGTGAGGGAGGAAATTGCCGGCCCCCTAGCTGAGCTATTTAAATCAGCACAGCCACAGGAGAGGTGCCTGAAGATTGGAGGGTAGCAAATGTTGTGCCCTTATTTAAGAAGGGCTGTAAGGCGGGCAGCACGGGGGTGCAGTGGTTAGCATTGCTGCCTCACGGCGCCGAGGTCCCAGGTTCGATCCCGGCTCTGGGCCACTGTCCGTGTGGAGTTTGCACATTCTCCCCGTGTTTGCGTGGGTTTCGCCCCCACAACACAAAGATGTGCAGGGTAGGTGGAATGGCCACGCTAAATTGCCCCTTAATTGGAAAAAATGAATTGAGTACACTAAATTTTTTTTTTAAAAGGAAGGGTGGTAGGGATAAGCCCAGGAACTACCAACTGGTGAGTCTTACTTTTGTAGTGGGTAAGTTGTTGGAAGATATTCTGATGGACAGGATCGGCAGGCATTTAGACAGGCAAGGGCTAATTAGGGAAAGTCAGCATGACGTTGCAAGGGGAAAGTCATGTCTCACGAATTTGATTGAATTTTTAGAAGGGGTAACCAAGAAGGTAGATGAGGGCAGTGCGGTCAACGTTATCTACATGGACAAGGTACCGTATGGTAGGTTGTTGCAAAAGGTTAAATCTTACGGAATCCAGGGTGAGGTAGGTAGCCAATTGGATACAAAATTGGCTTGGCGACTGAAGCCAAAGGGTGGTTGTGGAGGGTTGTTTTTCAAACTGGAGGCCTGTGACCAGCGGTGTGCCTCAGGGGTCGGTGCTGGGTCCACTGTTGCTTGTGATATATATAAATGATTTGGATGAGAATGTAGGAGGTAAGTTTGCAGATGACACCAAGATTGGTGGCATAGTGGATCGTGAAGAAAGTTTTATACAAGATTGCAACAGGATCTTGACCAATTGGGCCAGTGGGCTGATGAATGGCAGATGGAGTTTAATTTGGATAAATGTGAGGCGATGCATTTTGGTAGATCAAATCAGGGCAGGACCTATTCAGTTAATTTTAGGGAGTTGAGGAGAGTTACAGAACAAAGAGATCTAAGTATACAGGTTCATAGCTCCTTGAAGGTGGAGTCGCAGGTGGACAGGGTGGTGAAGAAGGCTAGGTTTTATTGGTCAGAATATTGAATACAGGAGTTGGGACGTCTTGTTGAAGTTGTACAAGACATTGGTAAGACCACACATGGAATACTGTGTTCAGTTCTGGTCACCCTATTCTAGGAAGGATATTGTTAAACTAGAAAGAGTGCAGAAGAGATTTACGAGGATGCTACCAGGACCTGATGGTCTGAGTTATAAGGAGAGGCTGGATAGGCTAGGACTTTTTTTCCTTGGAGGGTAGGAGGCTTCGGGGTGATCTTATAGAAGTCTATAAAGTAATGAGGAGCATCGATAAGGTAGATCGTCAACACCTTTTCCCAAAGGTAGAGGAGTGGAGGGCATAGGTTTAAGGTGAGAGGAGAGAGATACAAAATAGACAAGTGGGGAAATTTCTTCACATTGGGTGGTGAGCATCCTGAACGAGCTGCCAGAGGCAGAGGTGGGTACAATTTTGTCCTTTAAGAAACAGTTAGACAGTTACATGGACAGGGTGGGTATAGAGGGATATGGGCCAAATGCAGGCAAGTTGGACTAGATAGTGATGATAGAAACTGGGTGGCATGGATAAGTTGGGCTGATGGGCCTCTTTCCATGCTGTAATCATCTATGACCCCAATATAACCAGAGGCCATCAATATAAAATAATAAATCTGATCGCGAATTCAGGGACAACCTCTTTACCCAGAGTGATGAGAATATGGAATTCGCTACTGTAGGGAGTGTTTCAGGTGACTAGAATTGATACATTTGAGAGGAATAGAAGGATAAGGGGACTGGATGAGGCTTGCATGGAGAATAAACTACAGATCATTTGGGCCGAACGGCCTGGATATTAAAGGCAGATTAGAACTAGCCTGGCTATGATAGCCCTCCGTGGTTTAAGAGTTAACAAAGATTCAGTTACCCAGCGATCTTGTAGAGAATGGCCACCTGTTTAAGGCATCAGCAGCCACTTGTGCAATTGCATCCTCCTGGATTTGATACCTCGAAGAGGGTGAAGGTCTTGATTTTTAATAAGGAGTTAGCACTGCTGCCTCAGGGCGCCGAGTTCCCAGCTTCGATCCTGGCCCCGGGTCACTTTCCGTGTGGAGTTTGCACATTCTCCATGTGTTTGTGGGTCTCACCCCCACAACCCAAAGATGTGCAGGGTAGATGGATTGGCCATGCTAAATTGCCCCTTAATTGGAAAAGAAATTTGGGTACTCTAAACTTATTTATAAAAACATTTTTTAATAAGGGTTCTCATGATGGAACTGACCATTGTGCTGTTTTACCTGATTTCATTTCTTTCTTTTGTGAAAGGACACAGTTTCTAACATATTTTCCTTTCTCTCTCTCTCTCTCTCTCTCTCTCTCTCTCTCTCTTTCCCCCCCCCCCCCCTTCCCCATCTATAGATCTATTTCTTTTAGGTGGTGGTGAGACATCAGGTCATCAGTATAATTCTCTACAAACACTTTAGCTGTATTGCAGTAAGTAACAATTCTATCTAAACTCTGTTCATGCTGTGAAAGTTACCTTTTATTTAACTTTTGTGCTGTGGTGGCGACTATGTGAAATGTTTATATTTTTGTCCATGTCAATTAAAAATAGTCAGTGTCGGGGCTGCGTTTCTGAGCCTGTCTTGTGTTTGGAGGGAGTTACTTTATCAGTAGGATAAAGTAATGGTGGGGCTCGTCATCCAAGCCCACACTGAGTTTTTCCCTCCCCGCCCCCATAGCATAAAGGTACTGATAATGTCAGCTGTGGCTCTGGGCAGCACCTCCTGAGTCGCAAGGTTGTGGGTAAAGTTCCACTGCGGAGACTTGAGTGCCAAAATCTAGGCAGACACTCCCGAGTGCAGTAGGGAGGGTGTGCTGCACTGGTGTCTTGGATGGGATGTTAAATGGCGTTCATTCCTGTGAGGTGGACATAAAAAATGGGCAGCACGGTGGTGCAGTGGTTAGTACTGCTGTCTCACGGCACAGAGGACCCGGGTTCAATCCCGGCCCTGGGTCACTGTCTGTGTGGAGTTCGCACATTCTCCCTGTGTTTGCGTGGATTTCGCCCCCACAACACAAAGATGTACAGGGTAGGTGGATCGGTCATGTGAAATTGCCCCTTAATTGGAAAAAAATAATTGGGCACTCTAAAATTTAAATAAATAAATAAATAAAAGATTGTGCGGCTATTCTGAAGCCAATATCCCTCAATTATCATCACAAAACCTGGTCATTATCATATTGCTATTTGTGGGAGCTTGCTGTGCACATGTTGGCTGCCATGGTTCCTCCAGTGCCCTTACTGGTATCCCATTATCTGACGGCAGTCTTATGTCTCCGATTTTTGAAGCCAGTTTTGCATCTGCTCAGATCACCCGTGTGTTGAGCAAAAACCTTGGTGCCCACCATTTTGTGACATTTCAGCTGGCCACTTCAAAAGTAATTCATTTGCTCTGAACTTAAGCTCATTGGAACATCCCAAAGTCGTGCAAGGTGTTCTGCAAATGCAGATCTGTGTCTCCTTTGGGGTGCTATATGGACCCGACATTGTATGTTCATATATTTTAACATCCGCTGTTGCACTGTTTTGTGTGACTCATTTGCACCTTTCCTTTTACAGGTTTGATTCACGGCTGGATTCCTGCCCTGACACACGTTGGAAGGGAACGCCGAGTTAATAGCCACAGCTTTCTGATGCACTAGTCTCTATGGCTGCCAGCGCTCGACTTCGGGTCAGACGCTGTCCCCACCAATATTTGAACTAACAGATTAACTGCAAATACACGTAAGTAGATGTGTTGGAGTGAATTGCTGAGTTCCACTTTGTCAACGGGGGGTGGGGAGCGGAGCAGGCGCAGGCAAAAGACCAAGATCTTTATTTTCAGTGCCCTTAGTGGTGTCCCAGTATCTGACGTCAGTCTTATGTCTCTGATTTTTGAAGCCAGTTTTGCACCTGTTCAGATCACCCGCGTATTGAGCAAAAACCTTGGCGCCCACCATTTTGAGACATTTCAGCTGGCCACAGGTGTGTGTGTGTGTATAAAAGGAAGACCCCAGGTTAATTTGTGTTAGTTGGGGTGGAGAAAGAGGCCCTGCAATTGGCACCTGTGTTAATGAATGGGAAGTTTGTCACCTGAAGAGCAGTTTCCTCCGACTACAAATGCATGAATGAGCAACTTTGACCCATCAGCAGATTCTCATATTTTCTTCGGTCTTTAAAAAATTTAAATGGCTCCCCTCTTTCCAAAGCCACTGCCTCCCCTCACATCCCATCTGTGCATGATTTGAGTGCATCATTTCTGGTAAAGGCTGCAGACTTTGTGGCTGAGCAAACTTGCCCAGTGAATCACTGAGCTGTGTGGGTAAGGAAGATCCCAGGTGTGATCTAGGTAAGCTGGGGCTGGCAAGCAGGGCTGTGTGAGGGAAAAGGAAAGATGACCGCATTTCTACTCCTAATTGCTATCCTCTTCCCCCTCCTACCTTTCTGGACACCTGCCTGCACTGGTGTTCGATAAGGACAGGATGGAGAAGTTGGTTGTGCCATCTCCTGCAGTTGAATAGCCTCATGACATTTCTTGAAAACACGCACATGAAACCCAGCCACTTTGCAATAGGAGCTATAGGTGCGGAGCAGGAGTGAAGAATTAAAAAAATATATAAATTTAGAGTACCCAATGCATTTTTTCCAATTAAGGGCCAATATAGCGTGGCCAATCCGCCTAGCTTGCACATCTTTGGGTTATGGGGGCAAAACCCACGCAAACACGGGGAGAATGTGCAAACTCGACACAGACAGTGACCCAGAACCGGGATCGAACCTAGGACCTCGGCGCCATGAGGCAGCAGTGCTATCCACTGCGCCACCGTGCTGCCCCAGGGGTGAAGAATTTTTAAAAAATATATAAATTTCAAGTACCCAGTTTTTTTTTCCAATTAAGGGGTAATTTAGCGTGGCCATTTACCTATTGTGCACAACTTTTTTGGATGAGACCCACGCAGACACGGGGAGAATGTGCAAACTCCACAGTGACCTGGGCCGGGATTGAACTCTGGTCCACGTGACGTGAGGCAGCAGTGCTAACCACTGCACCACTGTGCTGCCCTTGCCGTGAAGATCTTTAATTATAAAGTTCCTCTGTAAATCGAACTTTGTGTTTTTGGAAAAACCATGGTTGACCCTGTACTGGAGCTTCTATCTGAAACGATGGAAACTAGGAAGCCTCACTTATTGAACAGATCACAAGCTATGGGTCTCGGCTCATGTCTTTTAAAAAATAAATTCAGAGTACCCAATTCATTTTTCCAATTAAGGGGCTATTTTTTAGTGTGCCCAATCCACCTAACCTGCACATCTTTGGGTTGTGGGGGCGAAACCCACGCAAACACAGGGAGAATGTGCAAACTCCACACGGACAGTGACCCAGAGCTGGGATCAAACCTGGAACCTCAGCGCCGTGAGGCGGCAGTGCTAACCCACTGCGCCACTGTGCTGGCCTTCGGCTCATGTCTTTAAGTTGTCCAGCCTCCCTGGTTAAAATGCCTTATTGCCCCGGCCTAGTCACGTTCGGGATTTTAATTTTTTAATTCTGTAGTTACGTTTTAAAATCAAGTCAGTTCAAAACACAGTTTGAAACGTAAATCCACAGTCATTGAAAAAAACGCATGAAAGTCACGCAAGCCAGTTTGTGGGTGGGACAAATTCGCAGTCTGTTTCATACTGATAAGATTCCACAATAGCTGCTGCCTCAGATGGCCAGACAAATAATTACATTCAGCGCCGGGACAATTCTGTACACGTGGACAGGGCCATGTGATGCCGGCCTAAAGCAGAGAAAGCGAGGAGTAGTCAGCTGGGTTAATTGCTGGCCAATCTCGTGACTAGAAAGGTGTTGGGGCCCCTGTTGCTCTGCTTCCTGGCGCCAGGTTACCAGGAGGAAAGCACCAAAGGCGCAGGCAGGCAAGGGACTGTGGGTTGTAGGCCTGTGGCCGGCAGCTGGTCTTTTGCAGCAGGGAATGATCTGGACCAAACGCAAGTTAACATTTTTTTTTCTGTTGTCTCTGGTTGCTCAGAATCAGCTGGATGGACAGCATGGCAAATTAGTGGGGTAAATCAAGAGCAGAACATCAGGAATCGAAAGTTGTTAAGTACAGTTAGAGAATAATATTTTATTATTGTCACAAGTAGGCTTATGTTAACACTGCAATGAAGTTACTGTGAAAATCCCCTCGTCGCCACATTCCGGCGCCTGTTCGGGTCCACAGAGGGAGAATTCAGAATGTCCCATTCACCTAACAGCACGTCTTTCGGGACTTGTGGAAGGAAACCGGAGGAAACCCACGCAGACATGGGGAGGATGTGCAGACTTCGCACAGACAGTGACCCAAGCCGGGAATCGAACCTGGGACCCTGGCGCTGTGAAACAACTGTGCTAACCACTGTGCTACTGTGCATGAAATAAAGACCCGATAGTTCCTGTCTTGGCATCAATTGAAGGACAAATTGAAGGCCGACACAAAAGAGGAAGAAGAAAAATTGGACTGCTGGATAATATTTAGAAGCCAACTGAGGGAGGCTTGAAGAAAGCCAGAGAAGGTGCAAGACAATGCAACAGCCCCGTGAAATGAACAATCTGACCGTGATATTGTTTCTTAGTCCAACTTGGAAACGATTCGAGAACCATAGAATCCCGACAGTGCAGAAGGAGGCCGTTCGGCCCATTGAGTCGGCACGGGCCCTCTGAAAGAGCACCATACCGAGGCCTGCACCCCGCCCCATCCCCGTAACCCCAGCTAACCTGCACATCTTTGGACACTGCGGGGCAATTTTAGCAGGACCAATCCACCTAACCTGCACAGTGTGCAAGAGAGCATGTGCAAGGGGCACAGTATCTGGTTTGGTTACAAGGGGCCACAGTTTAACCCTAGGGGCTTTAACAGCATTGTATAGTTAGGTCTGGATAGTGCTGGGGCCCGCCTTACGGGAGTGATTTGCCCTGCTGTGTCGAATGCAGACCCTGGACTTGCATATAATACAAGGTCTTGCTTTTGTATTGTTGATCTCACAAACAAAATCATCAGTAGTCTGTGCAGTTGATTCCTGACGTTAACAGTCATTAGTGCTTGGTAATGAGATGTACAAATGAAGAGTATTTGGTCCAGAGAATCAGCATGGGTTAGTTTTGCAGTCAGATTTTCATTGACCTCTTTTTTTTTTTTATTGTGAGGGTGCGTTTCCCACCTTGTGTCCTCGGCTGCTGAGATTGCAGCCAACCTGTAACATGAGCAACTTGGAAGTTTTAATAGTTGCTGTGTATTTGCTTGGGCCAACGTTTATTCCCCATCCCAAATTATCCCTTGAGAAGGGGGTGGTGAGCCGCCATGTTGAACCGCTGCAGACCGCTTGGTGTCGGTACACCCGCAGAGCTGTTACGGAGTGAGTTCCAGGATTTTGACCCAGCAACAGTGAAGGGATGGTGTGCGATTTGGAAGGGAACTGGAAAGTGATGGTGTTCCCATGGTTGTTGCTGCTGTAGTCTTTAATTGGAGACTTTATTTTTGAAGCTGTTGTAATTTTAAAAACAAGTTGTCAGAATTTTGCAGTGCTGTTCTCGTGAGGTTTCTTCTCGTGAGATTTCAAAAGTTGAGGCTTGCATTTTATGCAGCACCTTTCAAAAGCTTTGCAGACTGAAGCCTTTTGGAAGGGTAGTCAATGTACGAAACGCGGCAACCAATTTGTGCACAGCAAGCTCCCACAATCGGGCGTGACGATGAGTAGACAAACTGTGTTTTTGCAATGTTGACTCTGTCGGGCTGGTGCGAATGCTTCTGTGAAGCATGTTGGGCGAAGCTGCGGCTTTGAACGGAGATCTGGCCACTTTCACGACCGCGGATAATTCCAGCACAGTACGGTGCCTCTTGAATGAAACGGAACCATGCCAGCAGTAGCCTGGTGAGATGTTGGTCCACTTGTGATCCATGACCATGTTTCTACTTGCACACCCATTCTGTGTTACCCACGGGGCTTTCAGGCCGGTGTCGATGCTCCCTGTGACTTATTCGGTTTCTTTTTTTAAAAAAAAGAGTACCCAATTCAATTTTTCCAATTAAGAGGCAAGTTAGCATGGCCAATCCACCTACAATTCCCGGCCTCCCAGAACAGGCGCCGGAATGTGGCGACTAGGGGCTTTTCACAGTAACTTCATTGAAGCCTACTTGTGACAATAAGCGGTTATTATTATCTTTGGGTTGTTTGGGGGGGGGCAGGTGCGAGACCCACACAGACATGAGGCGAATTTGCCAACTCCATATGGACAGTGACACAGGGCCGGGATCGAACCCGAGTTCTTGGCGGCATGAGGCGGCAGTGCTAACCACTGCGCCCACCGTGCCGCCCTGAAACCATTCGGAGATGATTGAAATGGGGTCTGCCAAGTGCTTTGGCCAGTTGGTTGACCTTTTTGGTCTGCGGGTGGTGAAACACCAGTTGGACCATCTTTTCCAGCTCCGTTCTCAACTCACTCATTTCCCTGCTTTTTTCCCCCCCTCGCTTTCCTGCCTGAGTTTTAATGCTGTTCAGTGCTGCCCTCGCACTTGGCTCAGAGTCAATGTGAGCACTTTAGGCAGATCAAAGTGCATCAATGGGTTATTTTTGGCGACTCGTCGATCTTGCTTAGGTGGTCATTTTTCATGCCATGGGTCAAGGCCATTCTCCTTCCAGCCATGCTGATGTAAAATGTAACCTGACACGCATGCTGGAGATTAAATAGCTACGGTGATCACATCACTCGATTGAATAGTTGAGTCTGCCTCAAACAGAGGATTTAATATGGTTTGATTATTGACTTTGACATTGACAAATATAGAAACGCAGCATCCTTGTTGCCTGGTATAAGCGGCCGTTTGGAGTAAGCACAAAGGATACAGAGGAGGCCACAATGCCTCGAGACTAATCTACCATTCGGTGATCATGGCTGATTGGTGATCCAGCTCCATATACTTTGCCCCATATACCTTTGCAGAAATAGCAATCTGGGATTTAGAATTAACAATTAATTTAACATCCGTCGCTACTTGGGGAAGCGTTTCAAAGTTTCCACCACTTTGTGTGTGTTGAGGTCTTTCCTAACTTCACTCCCAAAAGGTCTGGCTCTGCTGTTTTGTACAATGCCCCAAGTCTTAAGACTCCCAAACCAGTGGAAATAGGTCGGATGGGGAGTAGCTATCTGTTGCCCTTTAATATCTTAAATTTCAATATAAGCACCCGTAACAGTCTAAATTCCAGGGGTAAAATCCTAGTTTGTAATCCCTCCTCGTAATTTAACCCTGGGGGCCCACCAGCATCATTCTGGATAAATGTCCAGCTCCATTCCATCCAAGGCCAATTCATAGAATTTACAGTGCAGAAGGAGGCCATTCGGCCCATCGAGTCTGCACCGGCCCTTGGAAAGAGCACACTATTTATCCCACACCTCCACCCTGTCCCTGTAAACCAGTAACCCCACCTCACCATTTTGTGGACACTTAAGGGCAATTTAGCATGACCAATCCACCTAACCTGCACATTTGTGGACTGCGAGGCAGCACGGTGGCGCAGTGGTTATTATTGCTGCCTCACTGCGCCGAGGTCCCAGGTACGATCCCGGCTCCGGGTCACTGTCCGTGTAGAGTTTGCACATTCTCCCCGTGTTTGCGTGGGTTTTGCCCCCACAACCCAAAGATGTGCAGGGTAGGTGGATTGGCCACGCTAAATTGCCCCTTAATTGGAAAAAATGAATTGGGCACTCTAAATTGAGAGAAAAAAAAAATCTTTGGACTGCGGTAGGAAACCGGAGCACCTGGAGGAAACCCACGTAGACACGGAGAGAACGTGCAGACTCCGCACAGACAGTGACCCAAGCCGGAAATCATACCTGGGACCGTGGAGCTGTGAAGTAACAGTGCTAACCACTGTGCTACCGTGCTGCCCTAACTGTATAGTGGCGGTGCTCCAGGCAGGTCTAATCAAAGTTTGGTTTCGCTATAACCTGACACCTACCCCTTGTATTCTAATCCTCGAGATATAAAGGCCATTAGCCTTTCTGATTATTTTCTGAACCTGTTCATGATGTTCTAATGATCGGCACACCTGGATCCCCACAGTGGATGGTAGGGGCTTTATTTGTTCCCTTTTTGCTGTTCATGTACAGCTTGCTAAGCACCACAGATAGTTCACTGATACTTGGTATCAGAGAGGATCAAATATGAAGGTAGGCTCGCCAGTAACATTAAGAATGATAGTAAAAGTTTCTTTAAATACATTAAAAAGAAATGGGAGGCAAAAGTAGACACTGGGCTGCTCCAAAATGACGCTGGTAATCTAGTGATGGGAGACAAGGAAATAGCTGAGGAACTAAATAAGTACTTTGCGTCAGTCTTCACAGTAGAAGACATGAGTAATATCCCAACAATTCAGGAGAGTCAGGGGGCAGAGTTGAATATGGTAGCCATCACAAAGGAGAAAGTGCGAGAGAAACTAAGAGGACTAAAAATTGATAAATCTCCGGGCCCAGATGGGCTACATCCGAGAGTTCTAAAGGAGATAGCTGAAGAAATAGTGGAGGCGTTAGTTATGATCTTTCAAAAGTCACTGGAGTCAGAGTAAGTCCCAGAGGATTGGAAAATCGCTGTTGTAACCCCCCTGTTCAAGAAGGGAACAAGAAAAAAGATGGAAAATTATAGGCCAATTAGCCTAACCTCGGTTGTTGGCAAGATTCTAGAATCCATCGTTAAGCATGAGATTTCTAAATTCTTGGAAGTGCAGGGTCGGATTAGGACAAGTCAGCATGGATTTAGTAAGGGGAGGTCGTGCCTGACAAACCTGTTAGAGTTCTTTGAAGAGATAACAAATAGGTTAGACCAAGGAGAGCCAATGGATGTTATCTATCTTGACTTCCAAAAGGCCTTTGATAAGGTGCCTCACGGGAGACTGCTGAGTAAAATAAGGCCCCATGGTATTCGAGGCAAGGTACTAACATGGATTGACGATTGGCTGTCAGGCAGAAGGCAGAGAGTTGGGATAAAAGGTTCTTTTTCGGAATGGCAACCGGTGACGAGTGATGTCCCGCAGGGTTCAGTGTTGGGGCCACAGCTGTTCTCTTTATATATTAACGATCTAGATGACGGGACTGGGGGCATTCTGGCTAGGTTTGCCGATGATACAAAGATAGGTGGAGGGGCAGGTAGCATTGAGGAGGTGGGGAGGCTGCAGAAAGATTTAGACAGTTTAGGAGAGTGGTCCAAGAAATGGCTGATGAAATTCAACGTGGGCAAGTGCGAGGTCTTGCACTTCGGGAAAAAAGAATAGAGGCATGGACTATTTTCTAAACGGTGACAAAATTCATAATGCTGAAGTGCAAAGGGACTTGGGAGTCCGAGTCCAGGATTCTCTAAAGGTAAACTTGCAG
Source organism: Scyliorhinus torazame (assembly GCF_047496885.1). Classification (NCBI taxonomy): domain Eukaryota; kingdom Metazoa; phylum Chordata; class Chondrichthyes; order Carcharhiniformes; family Scyliorhinidae; genus Scyliorhinus; species Scyliorhinus torazame. The sequence continues at coordinate 17,781,099 of NC_092737.1, forward strand.
GTTGAGTCCGTAATTAAGAAAGCGAATGCAATGTTGTCATTTATCTCGAGGCTTGGAATATAAAACAGGAATGTACTTCTGAAGCTTTATAAAGCACTAGTTAGGCCCCATTTAGAATACTGTGAGCAATTTTGGGCCCCACACCTCAGGAAGGACATACTGGCACTGGAGCGGGTCCAGCGGAGATTCACAGGGAATATCCCAGGAATGGTAGGCCTAACATACGATGAACGTCTGAGGATCCTGGGATTATATTCTGGGAGTTTAGGAGGTTGAGGGGAGATCTAATAGAAACTTAGAAGATAATGAATGGCTTAGATAGGGTGGATGTAGGGAAGTTGTTTCCATTAGCAGGGGAGACTAGGTCCCGGGGGCACAGCCTTAGAATAAAAGGGAGTCACTTTAGAACAGAGATGAGGAGAAATTTCTTCAGCCAGAGAGTGGTGGGTCTGTGGAATTCATTGCCACAGAGGGCGGTGGAGGCCAAGACGTTGAGTGTCTTTAAGAAAGAAGTTGATAAATTCTTGATTTCTCGAGGAATTAAGGGCTGTGGAGAGAGAGCGGGTAAATGGAGTTGCAATCATTCGTGATTGAATGGTGGAGTGGACTCGATGGGCCGAATGGCCTTACTTACGCTCCTATGTCTTATGGTCTTGGTAAACTCCAAATCCTCATGGTAGCCACCATTGCAAATCACCAATTGGACAATATTGCATTTTGCCAATGTTCCTGCTGCTTGAATCGTTTTATTAATAGATGCATGTGGGGGAGGGGGGGGAAGGAGATTTTCAGTGCCAAGTAACCTAGTGTTGTGAACAAAGTGTGTTTGGCAAATCCGTGGAAGCCGTGGATTAATCTTCCAATATTTTTAAGTACACCGTTTACTCTGCTGGGTTAATTTAGACTCAGGCTCCACTGATTCAGTATGGAAGAGAGTAAAGAAGGATCCAGATTGCAATTCAGAGGGAATATGGTTATCGGTGGGGGAGGGGGTTCTCGTAATGATCCTTGGCACTTAGCTTCCCACGCCTCCAAGCCTCTTAAACTTGGTGAATTTGCACTCACCAAAATGGAAGGTGTTGAGAGTGGATTCCAGCTCATACCTGTGTCAAAAGCACTTTTGCGATCAGGTGAAATTATGTGTAGGATAAAGTTTTCTGTATTCCAGGCAGACTCCAGAGTCTCAACTGCACCAATGTCACATTTTGGCATGATACATTTTGGCGTTGACGATCTCCTAATTTTTGTTACATGCTGACCCCTGAAGGGGCAGTTGCCTGGCGGGGTAATCTCGGGCATGGGTTAGCAGCTACCTTGTCGAACAGGTGACAATGTTACTGCTGAGCAGAAATGTGTCTCATATTCAATGTTCCTGACCATTTTGTATAGGCAAAAGCTAACTCCGTTTAGCTGCAAACAAATAAACGTATGTTCGGAAAGATGCCGGTGCCACAGACCAGATTCAGAATATTTTTCTAGACCCAGGTGGAGCTTTAGCTTTCTTCGAGTAAACGTTCCGTCAAATCTTAATCCAGATTTTCTTTTAGACCCTTGGGATCCTTTGAAGCCGGCTCTCTTTGCTGTGCAGAATGCTGCCTCCATATGTATCTTTGAAGCAGAGGTATTATACAGTATTCCGTTTCGAGGCCTGTATATTGGGAATGGTAGCCATCATTAACCCTGTAGTCGTGGATACTGAAAGATTGTGTTTTAATTCTATTACGGGCCAGGGTTTTAGAGAACCCCGAAGTATATCATGGAGTTCACCTGACCCATAACTTTTAATAGATGTTGGCTATGGGGAGCACAAGGGCCCACTTTACAGGTGTGGTGCAACAGAGGTCTAAAGTACTTTTAAATTAAAACAATGTTTATTCTATGAATCCAGTTAACATTTTTATAAACACATAGTAAACATCTTAGCAACTATCATCTCAAATACTCCCCCAAAGAACACAGTACTCTAAGTAACCCTTAATTTTTCCTTGCAACATCCATGTGACAAATATTGTCTTTAACACTGATATCAGGTTTACATTCTCTATTGAGAGCAGTTATCACTTTTAAATTAGCAAGTGATTTGAAGACATTCCTTTCAAGCAGAAATAAATCTGAATTACACGTGGTTTTGCTGGATGCAGCTCCGATTCTGCAAAACAAAACTAAACACACTCTGTAGCTGCTAGCTCAAAGCAAAACAGACCAACTGCCCAGCTCCACCCACACTCTGACATCACTGCAGCTATTTAATAAATACCCATTCCTTAAAGGTACATCCATTGCAGCCATTTGATAAACACCCATTTCTTAAAGGTACATCCACTACAGCCATTTGATAAACACCCATTTCTGAAAGGTACTCTCACATCTGTGACATATCCCAGAGCTGTTAGTAATTCTGCTCTGAACAGGGACTCTTTGGAGAACAAATGTCCATTTGCATAAAATACCTTTTGCAATTGATGCACGGCACGGTCCCACGCACTGCAGTGAGCTGGAGATTTGTTAATCTGTGTGTGGCATTGGTCCAGCGGTAAAGGTTGGCCAGGACATGAGCATCCCCCAACTCTTTTGAATAATGCTTTGGGATCTTTCACGTACATGTGAAGGCGCGGAGGTAGGGGCCTTGGACAAGTCCTTCTTCCGATACAAGGTGAAGGGTTTAAGCTCCAGTTCAGAGACGTGAGCGGATTGGATGTGATGTTCTGCCGTGATCGCTTTCAGTGGGGGTGGGGTGAAGGAGATGAAAATGGTTTCTAAAATGGAGCATCTTGTCTGTTGCAGTATTGCTATTTATTTGATTATTTTTTTTGGTGACGTTTGAGCTGATGAGTGACTCACAGGCAATAGATAGGTGTGAATACTAGACTGTACATGCAGTCTGTGCATCATCCCCAGAAAAGACAAGTCCTGGCTGAGGACTCGAGCTCTATGCAGCATTGGCCAACTATACAATAATAGTGCCTCACATAATTAAGTATTATGATCCCTTGCATACATCGCTAAACTGTTGGAATGAGCACCAAGTGTGCGGTTACAGTTATTCCGTTCCTGGAGGCTCCTTTTTGGTTCATATTCTATAACTGTGCAGTTCTCCAGTGCTGACAATTCCAGAACAGCTTTTTATTTTTTTTTAATAAAAAAAAATCTAATTAAGGGGTAATTCCAATTAATGGGCGGCAAGTTAGCACTGTTGCTTCACAGCTCCAGGGTTCCAGGTCCGATTCCCGGCTAGGGTCCCTGTCTGTGCGGAGTCTGCACGTTCACCCCGTGTCTGCGTGGGTTTCCTCCGGGTGCTCCGGTTTCCTCCCGCAAGTCCCGAAAGGCCTGCCTGAATCGGACATTCTGAATTCTCCCTCCGTGTACCCGAACAGGCGCCGGATTGTGGCGACTGGGGGCTTTTCACAGTAACTTCATTGCAATGTAATGTAAGTCTACTTGTGACACTAATAAAGATTATTAGAATTTAGTGTGGCCAATCCACCTACCCTGCGCATCTTTTTGGGTTGTGAGAGGTGAGACCCAGGCAAACATGGGGAGAATGTGCAGACTCCACATGGACAGTGACCCGGGGCCGGGATCGAACTCGGGTCCTCAGTGGTGTGAGGCAGCAGTGCTAACCACCGTGCTCCTCGCTGATAGCTTTTTTTTAAAAAAGTCTCCCCATCAACTGCAGAAGACCTTACAGAAAGGGAAGAAGGCAAAGCCCGAGTGTGCTAAAGGTTTTATCGGCAAAACACCCCAGACTTTAGGAATTGGGATCATTACCAGAGGGCTAACGTTCAGTTAAATGGCTATGTGCCACACTAAAACATGCATTTTGAATATAATGCTGTCTGGCCTTTTCTTTTGTCGGGTTCATTTTTTTCTTCTTAAGTGCAGATCCTTGGAATTGTTTGAAAATATTTTGCATTTGTGACTGGCCTCTCTCAAAACCAACTCGCGGAAAGCTCTGCTGCCCCTCAGCCAAACTTCACCAAGTTCTGTACGCCAAGCTGTCGTGTTCCACTCTGGCAGAAACACCATTTAAATAAAGCTCTCTTGTGCTCCCTCTCGCGGGGCTCCCTCTCGCGCGCCCGCTCCCTCTCGCGCGCCCGCTCCCTCTCGCCCGCCCGCTCCCTCTCGCCCGCCCGCTCCCTCTCGCCCGCCCGCTCCCTCTCGCCCGCCCGCTCCCTCTCGCCCGCCCGCTCCCTCTCGCCCGCCCGCTCCCTCTCGCCCGCCCGCTCCCTCTCGCCCGCCCGCTCCCTCTCGCCCGCCCGCTCCCTCTCGCCCGCCCGCTCCCTCTCGCCCGCCCGCTCCCTCTCGCCCGCCCGCTCCCTCTCGCCCGCCCGCTCCCTCTCGCCCGCCCGCTCCCTCTCGCCCGCCCGCTCCCTCTCGCCCGCCCGCTCCCTCTCGCCCGCCCGCTCCCTCTCGCCCGCCCGCTCCCTCTCGCCCGCCCGCTCCCTCTCGCCCGCCCGCTCCCTCTCGCCCGCCCGCTCCCTCTCGCCCGCCCGCTCCCTCTCGCCCGCCCGCTCCCTCTCGCCCGCCCGCTCCCTCTCGCCCGCCCGCTCCCTCTCGCCCGCCCGCTCCCTCTCGCCCGCCCGCTCCCTCTCGCCCGCCCGCTCCCTCTCGCCCGCCCGCTCCCTCTCGCCCGCCCGCTCCCTCTCGCCCGCCCGCTCCCTCTCGCCCGCCCGCTCCCTCTCGCCCGCCCGCTCCCTCTCGCCCGCCCGCTCCCTCTCGCCCGCCCGCTCCCTCTCGCCCGCCCGCTCCCTCTCGCCCGCCCGCTCCCTCTCGCCCGCCCGCTCCCTCTCGCCCGCCCGCTCCCTCTCGCCCGCCCGCTCCCTCTCGCCCGCCCGCTCCCTCTCGCCCGCCCGCTCCCTCTCGCCCGCCCGCTCCCTCTCGCCCGCCCGCTCCCTCTCGCCCGCCCGCTCCCTCTCGCCCGCCCGCTCCCTCTCGCCCGCCCGCTCCCTCTCGCCCGCCCGCTCCCTCTCGCCCGCCCGCTCCCTCTCGCCCGCCCGCTCCCTCTCGCCCGCCCGCTCCCTCTCGCCCGCCCGCTCCCTCTCGCCCGCCCGCTCCCTCTCGCCCCCGCCCGCTCCCTCTCGCCCCCGCCCGCTCCCTCTCGCCCCCGCCCGCTCCCTCTCGCCCCCGCCCCCCCCGCGGGCCCCCGCCCCCTCGCCCCGGCCCTCGCCCCCGCCCCCTCGCCCCGGCCCTCGCCCCCGCCCCCTCGCGCGGGCCCTCGCCCCCGCCCCCTCGCGCGGGCCCTCGCCCCCGCCCCCTCGCGCGGGCCCTCGCCCCCGCCCCCTCGCGCGGGCCCTCGCCCCCCCCCCTCGCGCGGGCCCTCGCCCCCGCCCCCTCGCGCGGGCCCTCGCCCCCGCCCCCTCGCGCGGGCCCTCGCCCCCGCCCCCTCGCGCGGGCCCTCGCCCCCGCCCCCTCGCGCGGGCCCTCGCCCCCGCCCCCTCGCGCGGGCCCTCGCCCCCGCCCCCTCGCGCGGGCCCTCGCCCCCGCCCCCTCGCGCGGGCCCTCGCCCCCGCCCCCTCGCGCGGGCCCTCGCCCCCGCCCCCTCGCGCGGGCCCTCGCCCCCGCCCCCTCGCGCGGGCCCTCGCCCCCGCCCCCTCGCGCGGGCCCTCGCCCCCGCCCCCTCGCGCGGGCCCTCGCCCCCGCCCCCTCGCGCGGGCCCTCGCCCCCGCCCCCTCGCGCGGGCCCTCGCCCCCGCCCCCTCGCGCGGGCCCTCGCCCCCGCCCCCTCGCGCGGGCCCTCGCCCCCGCCCCCTCGCGCGGGCCCTCGCCCCCGCCCCCTCGCGCGGGCCCTCGCCCCCGCCCCCTCGCGCGGGCCCTCGCCCCCGCCCCCTCGCGCGGGCCCTCGCCCCCGCCCCCTCGCGCGGGCCCTCGCCCCCGCCCCCGCCCCCTCGCGCGGGCCCTCGCCCCCGCCCCCTCGCGCGGGCCCCCGCCCCCTCGCGCGGGCCCCCGCCCCCTCGCGCGGGCCCCCGCCCCCTCGCGCGGGCCCCCGCCCCCTCGCGCGGGCCCCCGCCCCCTCGCGCGGGCCCCCGCCCCCTCGCGCGGGCCCCCGCCCCCTCGCGCGGGCCCCCGCCCCCTCGCGCGGGCCCCCGCCCCCTCGCGCGGGCCCCCGCCCCCTCGCGCGGGCCCCCGCCCCCCTCGCGCGGGCCCCCGCCCCCTCGCGCGGGCCCCCGCCCCCTCGCGCGGGCCCCCGCCCCCTCGCGCGGGCCCCCGCCCCCTCGCGCGGGCCCCCGCCCCCTCGCGCGGGCCCCCGCCCCCTCGCGCGGGCCCCCGCCCCCTCGCGCGGGCCCCCGCCCCCTCGCGCGGGCCCCCGCCCCCTCGCGCGGGCCCCCGCCCCCTCGCGCGGGCCCCCGCCCCCTCGCGCGGGCCCCCGCCCCCTCGCGCGGGCCCCCGCCCCCTCGCGCGGGCCCCCGCCCCCTCGCGCGGGCCCCCGCCCCCTCGCGCGGGCCCCCGCCCCCTCGCGCGGGCCCCCGCCCCCTCGCGCGGGCCCCCGCCCCCTCGCGCGGGCCCCCGCCCCCTCGCGCGGGCCCCCGCCCCCTCGCGCGGGCCCCCGCCCCCTCGCGCGGGCCCCCCGCCCCCTCGCGCGGGCCCCCGCCCCCTCGCGCGGGCCCCCGCCCCCTCGCGCGGGCCCCCGCCCCCTCGCGCGGGCCCCCGCCCCCTCGCGCGGGCCCCCGCCCCCTCGCGCGGGCCCCCGCCCCCTCGCGCGGGCCCCCGCCCCCTCGCGCGGGCCCCCGCCCCCTCGCGCGGGCCCCCGCCCCCTCGCGCGGGCCCCCTCGCCCGGGCCCTCGCCCCGGCCCTCGCCCTCGCCCCCTCGCCCGGGCCCTCGCCCCCGCCCCCTCGCCCGGGCCCTCGCCCCCGCCCCCTCGCGCGGGCCCTCGCCCCCGCCCCCTCGCGCGGGCCCTCGCCCCCGCCCCCTCGCGCGGGCCCTCGCCCCCGCCCCCTCGCGCGGGCCCTCGCCCCCGCCCCCTCGCGCGGGCCCTCGCCCCCGCCCCCTCGCGCGGGCCCTCGCCCCCGCCCCCTCGCGCGGGCCCTCGCCCCCGCCCCCTCGCGCGGGCCCTCGCCCCCGCCCCCTCGCGCGGGCCCTCGCCCCCGCCCCCTCGCGCGGGCCCTCGCCCCCGCCCCCTCGCGCGGGCCCTCGCCCCCGCCCCCTCGCGCGGGCCCCACGCCCCCGCCCCCTCGCGCGGGCCCTCGCCCCCGCCCCCTCGCGCGGGCCCTCGCCCCCGCCCCCTCGCGCGGGCCCTCGCCCCCGCCCCCTCGCGCGGGCCCTCGCCCCCCGCCCCCTCGCGCGGGCCCTCGCCCCCGCCCCCTCGCGCGGGCCCTCGCCCCCGCCCCCTCGCGCGGGCCCTCGCCCCCGCCCCCTCGCGCGGGCCCTCGCCCCCGCCCCCTCGCGCGGGCCCTCGCCCCCGCCCCCTCGCGCGGGCCCTCGCCCCCGCCCCCTCGCGCGGGCCCTCGCCCCCGCCCCCTCGCGCGGGCCCTCGCCCCCAGCCCCCTCGCGCGGGCCCTCGCCCCCGCCCCCTCGCGCGGGCCCTCGCCCCCGCCCCCTCGCGCGGGCCCTCGCCCCCGCCCCCTCGCGCGGGCCCTCGCCCCCGCCCCCTCGCGCGGGCCCTCGCCCCCGCCCCCTCGCGCGGGCCCTCGCCCCCGCCCCCTCGCGCGGGCCCTCGCCCCCGCCCCCTCGCGCGGGCCCCTCGCCCCCGCCCCCTCGCGCGGGCCCTCGCCCCCGCCCCCTCGCGCGGGCCCTCGCCCCCGCCCCCTCGCGCGGGCCCTCGCCCCCGCCCCCTCGCGCGGGCCCTCGCCCCCGCCCCCCTCGCGCGGGCCCTCGCCCCCGCCCCCTCGCGCGGGCCCTCGCCCCCGCCCCCTCGCGCGGGCCCTCGCCCCCGCCCCCTCGCGCGGGCCCCCGCCCCCTCGCGCGGGCCCCCGCCCCCTCGCGCGGGCCCCCGCCCCCTCGCGCGGGCCCCCGCCCCCTCGCGCGGGCCCCCGCCCCCTCGCGCGGGCCCCCGCCCCCTCGCGCGGGCCCCCCGCCCCCTCGCGCGGGCCCCCGCCCCCTCGCGCGGGCCCCCGCCCCCTCGCGCGGGCCCCCGCCCCCTCGCGCGGGCCCCCGCCCCCTCGCGCGGGCCCCCGCCCCCTCGCGCGGGCCCCCGCCCCCTCGCGCGGGCCCCCGCCCCCTCGCGCGGGCCCCCGCCCCCCTCGCGCGGGCCCCCGCCCCCTCGCGCGGGCCCCCGCCCCCTCGCGCGGGCCCCCGCCCCCTCGCGCGGGCCCCCGCCCCCTCGCGCGGGCCCCCGCCCCCTCGCGCGGGCCCCCGCCCCCTCGCGCGGGCCCACCGCCCCCCTCGCGCGGGCCCCCGCCCCCTCGCGCGGGCCCCCGCCCCCCTCGCGCGGGCCCCCGCCCCCTCGCGCGGGCCCCCGCCCCCTCGCGCGGGCCCCCGCCCCCTCGCGCGGGCCCCCGCCCCCTCGCGCGGGCCCCCGCCCCCTCGCGCGGGCCCCCGCCCCCTCGCGCGGGCCCCCGCCCCCTCGCGCGGGCCCTCGCCCCGGCCCTCGCCCTCGCCCCCTCGCCCGGGCCCTCGCCCCCGCCCCCTCGCGCGGGCCCTCGCCCCCGCCCCCTCGCGCGGGCCCTCGCCCCCGCCCCCTCGCGCGGGCCCTCGCCCCCGCCCCCTCGCGCGGGCCCTCGCCCCCGCCCCCTCGCGCGGGCCCTCGCCCCCGCCCCCTCGCGCGGGCCCTCGCCCCCGCCCCCTCGCGCGGGCCCTCGCCCCCGCCCCCTCGCGCGGGCCCTCGCCCCCGCCCCCTCGCGCGGGCCCTCGCCCCCGCCCCCTCGCGCGGGCCCTCGCCCCCGCCCCCTCGCGCGGGCCCTCGCCCCCGCCCCCTCGCGCGGGCCCTCGCCCCCGCCCCCTCGCGCGGGCCCTCGCCCCCGCCCCCTCGCGCGGGCCCTCGCCCCCGCCCCCTCGCGCGGGCCCTCGCCCCCGCCCCCTCGCGCGGGCCCTCGCCCCCGCCCCCTCGCGCGGGCCCTCGCCCCCGCCCCCCTCGCGCGGGCCCTCGCCCCCGCCCCCTCGCGCGGGCCCTCGCCCCCGCCCCCTCGCGCGGGCCCTCGCCCCCGCCCCCTCGCGCGGGCCCTCGCCCCCGCCCCCTCGCGCGGGCCCTCGCCCCCGCCCCCTCGCGCGGGCCCTCGCCCCCGCCCCCTCGCGCGGGCCCTCGCCCCCGCCCCCTCGCGCGGGCCCTCGCCCCCGCCCCCTCGCGCGGGCCCTCGCCCCCGCCCCCTCGCGCGGGCCCTCGCCCCCGCCCCCTCGCGCGGGCCCTCGCCCCCCGCCCCCTCGCGCGGGCCCTCGCCCCCGCCCCCTCGCGCGGGCCCTCGCCCCCGCCCCCTCGCGCGGGCCCTCGCCCCCGCCCCCTCGCGCGGGCCCTCGCCCCCGCCCCCTCGCGCGGGCCCTCGCCCCCGCCCCCTCGCGCGGGCCCTCGCCCCCGCCCCCTCGCGCGGGCCCTCGCCCCCGCCCCCTCGCGCGGGCCCTCGCCCCCGCCCCCTCGCGCGGGCCCTCGCCCCCGCCCCCCTCGCGCGGGCCCTCGCCCCCGCCCCCTCGCGCGGGCCCTCGCCCCCGCCCCCTCGCGCGGGCCCTCGCCCCCCGCCCCCTCGCGCGGGCCCTCGCCCCCGCCCCCTCGCGCGGGCCCTCGCCCCCGCCCCCTCGCGCGGGCCCTCGCCCCCGCCCCCCTCGCGCGGGCCCTCGCCCCCGCCCCCTCGCGCGGGCCCTCGCCCCCGCCCCCTCGCGCGGGCCCTCGCCCCCGCCCCCTCGCGCGGGCCCTCGCCCCCGCCCCCTCGCGCGGGCCCTCGCCCCCGCCCCCTCGCGCGGGCCCTCGCCCCCGCCCCCTCGCGCGGGCCCTCGCCCCCGCCCCCTCGCGCGGGCCCTCGCCCCCGCCCCCTCGCGCGGGCCCTCGCCCCCGCCCCCTCGCGCGGGCCCTCGCCCCCGCCCCCTCGCGCGGGCCCTCGCCCCCGCCCCCTCGCGCGGGCCCCCCGCCCCTGGCCCGCCCCTGGCCCGCCCTCCCCGCCCCTGGCCCGCCCTCCCCGCCCCTGGCCCGCCCTCCCCGCCCCTGGCCCGCCCTCCCCGCCCCTGGCCCGCCCTCCCCGCCCCTGGCCCGCCCTCCCCCGCCCCTGGCCCGCCCTCGCCCGCCCCTGGCCCGCCCCTCGCCCGCCCTCCCCCGCCCCTCCCCCGCCCTCCCCCGCCCCTCGCCCGCCCTCCCCCGCCCCTCGCCCGCCCTCCCCCGCCCCTCGCCCGCCCTCCCCGCCCTCGCCCGCCCTCCCCGCCCCTCGCCCGCCCTCCCCGCCCCTCGCCCGCCCTCCCCGCCCCTCGCCCGCCCTCCCCGCCCCTCGCCCGCCCTCCCCGCCCCTCGCCCGCCCTCCCCCGCCCCTCGCGCGCCCTCCCCCGCCCCTCGCGCGCCCTCCCCCGCCCCTCGCGCGCCCTCCCCCGCCCCTCGCGCGCCCTCCCCCGCCCCTCGCGCGCCCTCCCCCGCCCCTCGCGCGCCCTCCCCCGCCCCTCGCGCGCCCTCCCCCGCCCCTCGCGCGCCCTCCCCCGCCCCTCGCGCGCCCTCCCCCGCCCCTCGCGCGCCCTCCCCCGCCCCCTCGCGCGCCCTCCCCCGCCCCTCGCGCGCCCTCCCCCGCCCCTCGCGGTGAGGAATGAATCCGGCACCGAAGCTCCACATCTTGCATTGTGGTGGTCTTTCTCGTTGAATAGATGCCAGTCGGCTATTGCATGTACCAATATTGCGTCAGTGTGTTCATAGTGAATTCCATCACATAGCGTTCTGCTTCCCAGTGTTTTGGGCCAGGGTTTAGAGAATCCCAAAGTGTATCATGGAGTTCACCTGACCCACAACTTTTACTAGATTGTGGTATGGGGAGCACACGGCCCACTCTACAGGTGTGGTACAACAGAAATGGAAAAGTATTTTTTAAAGCAAAACAGTGTTTATTCTATAAACTCAAGTTAACCTTTTTAAAACATACAGTGAACATCTTAGCAACCATTAATTCAAATACAACCCCCAAAGAATACAACACTAAGTAATCCTTAATAACTTCCCAAACAACACCCAGAAGACAGAAGAAACACCTTTTATCAGAAGCACATCAGGTTTGCATGCACTACTGAAAACATTTATAATTGTGAATTTACCAAATGATCAAGAGAAAGTCTTTTCAGAGAGATCAACAGTACAGTTGCTTCAGCTCCAACACTGAAAATGAAACTAAAACACACCCTGCAGCAAACAGCCTAAAACAAAAGAAAAACGTTGACAGACAGCCCAGCCCCACCCACATTCTGACATCACTGATAAACACCCATTTCTTAAAGGTACATTTCTTAAACACCTATTTCTTAAAGCTACTCTCACATGACACCTCCCCCCCCAAGAAAAAAATAAACCATCAACTTCAAGATGGTTTCAGTTTTCACCTTTTCACTGCCCTTAAAGAAATGCACACAGTTAATTTACTTTTCCTTTTCACAAAACAACACGCAAACAGGTATAATAATTTTGTCCATTTTTTTCCCGTTCTTCAATTGAAATCCTTCTCGATTCACAGTCTCTTTGAACGAGAAGGTCTCTGCACGATCCATCCATTTCTCTACGCCTCGGCATTTCTCTTTAAAGTCAGATACTTTAGTTCAATCTGATCGCAGAGTCCCTTGTAATTCTCCAACACAGGAGCATTGGTTATCACAGCTTTCAGGCAGTCAAATGCCTGTTGAAACTCCCTGTCCACTGAAATTTTCGACCTTTCTTCAGCAAGTCCATCAGTGGAGCATTCACGCTACAAAACTTTTGCACAACTGTTCGATCAAATCCACTCATGCCAGGAAATCGCATTATTTCCCTTCGTGTTGAGGGTATCGGAATCTCCTCAATAACTTTTGTTTTCACATCCTGTGTGACCATTCGACCCTGTCCGATTATATGGCCACGGAAAGTGACTGGGCTTTTCCAAATTGAGTTTTAGCAAGGTTTATCACCAAACCCGCCTCCTGAAGTCGATCGAATAACTCCATCAGATGTTTTAAATGTTCTTTCCATGTCAGACTGAAAATTACCAGATCGTCGATGTATACCGCACAACTGGGTAATCCTGAAACAACTTTGTTAGTTAACCATTGAAATGTGGCTGGGGCGTTTTTCATGGATTAACTTTGAATGTTATATAGAATCTGGAGTCACAAAAGCTGAAATCTCCTTTGCCCTTTTGGATAAAGGTACCTGCCAGTAACCTTTAAGTAAATCCAGTTTGGAAATAAAAACTGATTGCCCACTTTGTCAATGCAATCCTCCAAACGTGGGATAGGATAAGAGTCCGTTCTTGTAACTGCGTTAACCTTTCTACAGTCCACACACAACCGTTGGGTACCGTCTGGTTTAGGTACCATCACTATGGGTGAGCTCCATTGGCAGTAACCGACTTCAATTATGCTATTTTTAAGCATACTCTCAATCTCTTTGTTAACCTGTGCCAATTTTAACGGATGAAGTCTATATGGATGTTGTTTGATAGGAACAGCATTTCCCACAT
>NC_092737.1:17793734-17796234 GCF_047496885.1 Scyliorhinus torazame
CAACACCCCCCCCCCCCCACTTAAACTGGAATACCACACCTGAAAGCAATCACAATATGCTGACCACTCACTGTCTTAAGTTCACGAAACCAATCCAATAGATAGACTTTGATCCTGGACGACCCCCAATTTGTTATGGGCCAGGGTTTAGAGAACCCCAAAGTGTATCATGGAGTTCACCTGACCCACAACTTTTACTAGATTGTGGTATGGGGAGCACACGGCCCACTCTACAGGTGTGGGACAGCACAAATGGAAAAGTATTTTTTAAAGCAAAACAATGTTTATTCTATGAACTCAAGTTAACCTTTTAAAAACATACAGTGAAACATCTTAGCAACTATTAATTCAAATACAACCCCCAAAGATTACAACACTTAAGTAATCCTTAATAACTTCCCAAACAACATCCAGAAGACAAAAGAAAACACATTTTAACAGAAGCACATCAGGTTTACATTCACTACTGAAAACATTTATAATTCTGAATTCTCCAAATGATCAAGAGATAGTCTTTTCATGGCAGAGAGATCAACAATGCACTGCTTTGTCTGGCTTCAGCTCCAACACTGAAAACGAAACGAAAACACAACCTGCAGCAAACAGCTAAAACAAAAGTAAAAAGCTGACAGACAGCCCAGCTCCACCCACACTTTGACATCACCGATAAACACCCATTTCTTAAAGGTACATTTCTTAAACCCTATTTCTTAAATGTACTCTCACATGACTCTCCCGTCTCTCTCCCGTCTCTCTCTCCCCGTCTCTCTCTCCCCGTCTCTCTCTCCCCCGTCTCTCTCTCTCCCCCGTCTCTCTCTCCCCCCGTCTCTCTCTCCCCCCCGTCTCTCTCTCCCGTCCTCTCTCCCCCGTCTCTCTCTCCCCCGTCTCTTCTCCCCCGTCTCTCTCCCCCGTCTCTCCCCCCGTCTCTCCCCGTCTCTCTCTCCCGTCTCTCTCCCCGTCTCTCTCTCCCCCGTCTCTCTCTCCCCCGTCTCTCTCTCTCCCCCGTCTCTCTCTCCCCCCGTCTCTCTCTCCCCCCGTCTCTCTCTCCCCCGTCTCTCTCTCCCCCCGTCTCTCTCTCCCCCCGTCTCTCTCTCCCCCCGTCTCTCTCTCCCGTCTCTCCCCGTCTCCCCCCGTCTCTTCTCCCCGTCTCTCTCTCCCGTCTCTCTCTCCCGTCTCTCTCTCCCCGCTCTCGCTCTCCGTCTCCCGCTCTCGTCTCTCCCTCTCCCGTCTCTCCTCCCCCCGTCTCTCTCTCCCCGTCTTCTCTCTCCCGTCTCTCCTCCTCCTCTCCCTCCCCGTCTCTCCCTCTCCCCGTCTCTCCTCTCCCCGTCTCTCCCTCTCCCCTCTCTCCCTCTCCCGTCTCGCTCTCCCGTCTCTCGCTCTCTCCCCGTCTCTCGCTCTCTCCCCGTCTCTCTCTCTCTCTCCCGTCTCTCGCTCTCTCCCGTCTCTCGCTCTCTCCCGTCTCTCGCTCTCTCCCGTCTCTCGCTCTCTCCCGTCTCTCGCTCTCTCCCGTCTCTCGCTCTCTCCCCGTCTCTCGCTCTCTCCCCGTCTCTCGCTCTCTCCCTCTCTCGCTCTCTCCCCGTCTCTCGCTCTCTCCCGTCTCTCGCTCTCTCCCCGTCTCTCGCTCTCTCCCCGTCTCTCGCTCTCTCCCGTCTCTCGCTCTCTCCCCGTCTCTCGCTCTCTCCCCGTCTCTCGTCTCTCCCCGTCTCTCGCTCTCTCCCCGTCTCTCGCTCTCTCCCCGTCTCTCGCTCTCTCCCCGTCTCTCGCTCTCTCCCCGTCTCTCGCTCTCTCCCCGTCTCTCGCTCTCTCCCCGTCTCTCGCTCCTCTCCCCGTCTCTCGCCTCTCCCGTCTCTCGCTCTCTCCCCGTCTCTCGCTCTCTCCCGTCTCTCGCTCTCTCCCCGTCTCTCGCTCTCTCCCCGTCTCTCGCTCTCTCCCCGTCTCTCGCTCTCTCCCGTCTCTCGCTCTCTCCCCGTCTCTCGCTCTCTCCCCGTCTCTCGTCTCTCCGTCTCTCGCTCTCTCCCGTCTCTCGCTCTCTCCCGTCTCTCGTCTCTCCGTCTCTCGTCTCTCCCCGTCTCTCGCTCTCTCCCCGTCTCTCGCTCTCTCCCCGTCTCTCGCTCTCTCCCGTCTCTCGCTCTCTCCGTCTCTCGCTCTCTCCCCGTCTCTCGCTCTCTCCCCGTCTCTCGCTCTCTCCCCGTCTCTGCTCTCTCCCGTCTCTCGCTCTCTCCCAGTCTCTCGCTCTCCCCGTCTCTCGCTCTCTCCCGTCTCTCGCTCTCTCCCCGTCTCTCGCTCTCTCCCCGTCTCTCGCTCTCTCCCCGTCTCTCGCTCTCTCCCCGTCTCTCTCTCTCTCCCGTCTCTCGCTCTCTCCCGTCTCTCGCTCTCTCCCCGTCTCTCGCTCTCTCCCCGTCCCCCTCTCTCTCCACGTCCCTCTCTCTCCACGTCCCCCTCTCTCTCCACGTCCCCCTCTCTCTCCACGTCCCCCTCTCTCTCCACGTCCCCTCCTCTC
>NC_092737.1:17801234-17818734 GCF_047496885.1 Scyliorhinus torazame
TCGATGCCGCTGAGGACCTCGGGAGCAGTCCGAGATGGATCATCCACTCGGCATTTCTGGCTGAAGATCGTTGCAAACGATCAGCCTTGTCTATTGCATTCCTATGCTGGGCTCTCCCATCATTGAAGATGAAGATGCTTGTGAAGCCAACTCGATTAGTTGAATTGTCCACCATTCACGACTGAATGTGGTAGCACTGTGGAGCTGAGATCTGATCCGTTGGTTGTGAAATTGCTGGGCTCTGTCTATCGTGTGCTGCTTTTGCTGTTTGGCACGCAAGTAGTCCTGTGTGCTGTGGCTTCACCAGCTTGACACCTCATTATTCAGTATGCCTGGTGCAGCTGCTGGAATGCCCTCCTGCACTCGTCATTGAACCAGGGTGCACCATAGAATTTACAGTGCCGAAGGAGGCCATTCGGCCCATCGATCCTTGGAAAGAGCACCCCACTTATGCCCACACCTCTACCCTATCCCCATAACCCCACCTAATCCTTTTTGGACATAATAATAATAATAGTCGCTTATTGTCACAAGTAGGCTTCAATGAAGTTACTGTGAAAAGCCCCTAGTCGCCACATTCCGGCGCCTGTTCGGGGAGGCCGGTGCTGGAATTGAAACCGCACTGCTGCTTGTTCTGCATTACAAGCCAGCTGTTTAGCCCAGTGTGCTAAACCAGCCCCACATGGACATGGCCAATCCACCTAACCCATGATAATGGTAGAGTGGGGGATGTGCTGGGCCATGAGGTTGCAGATTGTGGTTCTATACAATTCTGCTTCTGTTGGCTCATAGTGCTTCATGGATGCCCAGTTTTGAGTTGCTAGATCTGTTTGTCCCATTTAGCACGGTGGTACTGCCACACGACACTATGGAGGGGATCTGAATATGAAGACGGGACTTGTGGTGGTCGCTCCTACCAATGCTGTCATGGACAGACGCAATTGCGACAGGTAGATTGGTGAGAATAAAACAAAAGAGAAAATGCTGCAAAATCTCAGCAGGTCTGGGAGCATCTGTAGGGAGAGAAAAGAGCTAATGTTTCGAGTCCAGGTGACCTTTTGTCAAAGCTTACAGACCGAGAAAGTGGGGAATATTTATACTGTGGAGTGAGAGAATGGAAGATGAGTCATAGCCAAAGAAACCAAGGAGACAGAGTGCTCATGGCAGTCCCCAGAGAGAACAAAAAGTGTGAAAGGCAAAACAGCAGAGAAACTAACATCAGAGGGTAAACAGTGACAGATGTCGATGTGGGGGGAGAGGAAGGGGAAGCAAAGGAGAGAAAAGGTAAGGAAAGTGGGGGGGGAAATATATACAAACTGAGACAATAAAGAAATAAATGATATAAGACAGTTAAAATGAAATGGGATGAAAACAAAGGGGTCGAGGTGGGGCAGAGCTAATCATCTGAAGTTGTTGAATTCGATGTTGAGACCGGAAGGCTGTAGCGTGCCTAACCGGAAGGTGAGATGTTGTTCCTCTAGTTTGCGTTGAGCTTCACTGGAACATTGTAGCAGGCCAAGGACAGACATGTGGGTATGGGAGCAGGGTCTTGTGTTAAAATGGCAAGCAACGGGAAGGTCGGGGTCCTGACTGCGCACAGACCGAAGATGCTCAGCAAAGCCATCGCCCCGCCTGCGTTTGGGCTCTCAGACATAGAGGCGACCACATTGGGAACAGCGAATGCAATAGACCCGATTGAAAGATGTGCAAGTGAAATGCTGCTTCACCTGGAATGAGTGTTTTGGGTCTGGAATGTTAAGCATGGAAGAGGTAAAGGGGCAGGTGTTACACCTTCTGCAATTGCATGAGAAGGTGCCATGGGTGATGGGAGAGGTGTTGGGTATGGTGGAGGAGTGGACTAATAGTAATAATCATTTATTGTCACCAATCTGAAGCTACTGTGAAAAGCCCCTAGTCGCCACATTCCAGCGCCTGTTGGGGAAAGCTGATGAGGGAATTGAACCTGCGCTGCTGGCCTTGTTCTGCATTACAAACCAGGGGCAGCACGGTAGCACAAGTGGATAGCACTGTGGCTTCACAGCGCCAGGGTCCCAGGTTTGATTCTCCACTGGATCACTGTGCGGAGTTTTGCGCGTTCTCCCCGTGTCTGCGTGGGTTTCCTCCAGTTGCTTCGGTTTCCTCCCACAATCCAAAGACGTGCAGGTTAGGTGGATTGGCCATGCTAAATTGCCCTCAGTGACCAAAAAAGGTTAGGAGGGGTTATTGGGTTACGGGGATAGGGTGGAAGTGAGGGCTTAAGTGTGTTGGTGCAGACTCGATGGGCTGAATGGCCTCCTTCTACACTGTATGTTCTATGTAAACCAGCTGTTGAGCCCAGGAGGGAGCGGTCTCTGCGGAATGCTGACACGGAGTGAAGGGAAGATGTGTTTGGTGGTGGCATCACGCTGGAGTTGGCGAAAATGACGGAGGATTATGCTTTGCATACGGGGGCTGGTGGGGTGAAAAGAAAGTCAAGTAAGCTTTTCCCTCATGTTGGTGCCCTTACCCCCTGCTGGAATCCTGGCCCAGGCGAATAGCGGTCAGTTAATGCGCTATAGGCTGGGGCTGAAATCTGCGGGGTTCCTGGCCGAGAGATCTCCAGCAACGAGGAACTGGATCAACTCAGCTAGTTATTCACGCAAGCATTCTGTTGCTGACCCAGCATGACCTCCTTTGGAATGCAATCGAGACAACAGTGGGTGCCTGGACATGACGGGGTTGCAGTTAATTTTATCAAGAGGCTATCAATCAGGGTGTTTAAGCAGGTTGTAACTACCGAACACACAGGGTTTGTAATCAGTCGAGTGTCTTTATTTTACAATATCTACTGGTAAGTTGAGGATGGGAAGCAGTTGTGCCAAGGATGCTTTTTCATGGGCTGAGAACAGATTACTTCAAAGTTGATGGACATAAAGCTGTGCACGTTGGTTCATCGGGAAATGACGACGGCCCATGTGTATTTTTATCTTTGGAGAATGGTTGGTGTGGTTGGTCCTCAGCCAGCACTGAAATGGAATGATCTCTAACCGAGTCAGTTCCAGGCAGCTGGCAGCAAGCTCCTGTTCTGACTCCCCATCCCTGCTCACAGGGTTATAATTCCCATTCCAGTATCGTGCCTGAGTGACAACTCGCCACAGTTGTGTCGGTGGGCTATTCGGCTAACGGAGCATCACACTCCAACCCGACCCTATGCTTTTAAAAATATATTTTGAATACCCAGTTATTATTTCTTTCCAAATTAAGGGGCAATTTAGCGCGGCCTATCCACTTAACCTGCACATCTTTGGGTTGTGGGGGTGAAACCCACGCAGATACGGGGAGAATGTGCGAACTCCACACACACACACAGTGACCCGGGTCCTCAGCGGTGTAGGCAGCAGTGCTAACCACTGTGCTGCCCTAGCCCGACCCTATGCTTGCTTAAAATCAGGAAATATTTCGCAGAGAATCTCGGTTTGGGTGGTTTGTTACTGAGTGATCTCAGTTTCTTTAACGTTTGGTCCCTTTCGTTCATACTATTTTTCTGAAAGAGTGATCCATTCACTTTTCAAGTTTAAAAAAAAATAAAAAAATTAAGAGTACCCAGTTCTTTTTTCCCCCAATGAAGGGGCAACTTAGTGTGGTTGATCCACCTACCCTGCACACCTTTGGGTTGTGGGGGGCGAGGCCCACGCAAACACGGGGGGGGTATGTGCAAACTCCACACGGACAGTGACCTGGGGCCGGGCTCGAACCCGGGTCCTCGGCGCCGTGAGGCAGCAGTGCTAACCACTTCAACACCATGCCGCCTCTTTTCAACTTGTAAGATATTCATTTAATATATATTTTTAAATGATACTTTGCGTTCTGCTTCCACCATTTTCTGTTGGTGCAGTCAATCTTCATATTTAGAGAGACTCCACTCTTCCAGCATACGTTTTGCCTTCTGGTTACCAAACTTGTGCATTTTGAGGAATAGTTTATCCTGGTTTTGCTTTTTCAAAGCCACTCACTGTTTTGAGCACCCAATTCTGATTCCTCGGTCCTTTGGCTCGTGTAGAGACCTCCGGTTTCTCAACTCCTGGTGATTAAAGCCCCACATCTCTGCTATTATCCCAGTAAATTTCTTTCCTATGCTATAACTGTCTTGCTGCTATCTAAAGGCAGCCAACACAGGCCATGATACTCGAGCTAATGACTTGCACAGGCGTTGCGTTATCTCTTTGCTTTTGTTGCTCAATGAACCTGTTTATAAAACAGGGCTCTTATCATTGCTCTCCCACTTTTGAAGATGTAGCTTCAAAGTATTTGTGCCCGCTAATCTCTTCAAGTTTTATAGCTTAGCTGTGTTTCCTATCCTTGGCTTTTCTCCTGATTTACCTTATCGGGACTGTTTATAATTGTGTTCCCCTCAGATCTCTCTTCCACCCCCTCCCGCCCTCCCCCGTTTCTCCACGTTCCATTAACTGCGCACAGTCATTTTCTTGTCGTTCACGCTTTTGCCTCGGAATCACAGTCCAGGACTTTAGCACAAGAATCTAGGCTGTAGGTGTACTGCACGTCTTTCGAATTGGGCCTTAAACTGAGGCCCCGGCTGCCCCCCCATATAAAAAAAATCCTGTTGCATTATTTTGAAGAAAAGTATGGGAGTATCTATTTCTTAATCTACATCAGAAAAAGGGAAATTGTCTGGTCATTATCTCCCTGCTGCTTGTGGGATCTATCTGTGTGCAAATTGGTTGCTGCGTTTCCTACATTATAACATGAAAATTACTTCATTACGTATCAAGTGCTCAGAGAAATCTGACGATTGTGAACGTCGCTTTACGAGACTTTCATTGTATCTTTTCAATCTGCAAACGTTGCTGTCGTGTTGCCAATTCTCCTTTTCTCTTTTCTCCCACCTAGAGGTGCTGAGACCAATTGTAGTGTCCCTACTGCCATCCTAGGTGACCTTGTAACCAGCTGAGCTACTGGACAAAACTGTGAGTACAACTTTTACGTTGTCCCTCTTGGAAGGAGAGAGCTAATTGATATTATCCTATCCCGCCTGAAGGATTTCTTCAACTGCAGATTTGCCTGAAAGGAAACCTTCAAATTTAGTTTAAACATTTTCAAATCTGCCCCATCTCCTCCCAGCATAGTGCTACGTTTCTTGGTGCCGCCCTTCTCCAATTGCGGGTCGCAGTGGCCGTGCGGTTTAACTCTCCTCCTTTTCCCACTGCTCAAGTTATTTATAGGAGAGCACGGTGTTGACTTACTGAGCAAATTGTGGGGATGCCCAAGGTTAATGTGGTGGGAGCTGCTATGGTGATATCCTTCAAAGCTACTTTATTTCTCCTTGTAAGCTTCAGCCAGGCATTACACTGAAGCTTTAGGAAATGGTCTTTGTCTGGAGGTGGCAGCCGTGCTTCTCCCGTTTTGGGGAAAGGGGGCAGCTGTATTCTTCACACCAACCCGCGTATCCAGAATATTGACCAGTGGGAGGAAGTATGCAAAGCACTTTATTTTGGCATGGCTGGCCAGTGCGATTCCAAAGATTCGTCACGTCAGCTTTTGCGTGTGAGAGAATTAGCAGGGCAGATTGGGAAAACACGAAGAAGGGGGACACTCATTCCAACTCAAATGGGTCAGCAGGGAATGCAGAGAAGTTTTGATGTGCTGCATGTCATGAAAAATGTGATGGGACAGTGTCATTGGGCTGAATGGCTTATTTTTAAATTCCTGTGGGTCCTTGCGGTGCTGTGCAAGGGGAATGGGCGTGTGAAGTATCTGTCGGCATTGTCCCTCGACCGTCTCACAGCTTCACAGTGCCCCAGCCTATTGAGACTTTATTCTGGGTCAGTTGACTGCGCCGTCACTATGTCTTCACTCGCAGGGCTCCGAGTTTGGTGCAAACCCAGTTTGGGAAAGTGAGTTAAGATCGCAAACTTAATCTTCACCCCCTGCTTCTTGTTCGGTGCAAATTTAGTGCAAGTTTGTCAGCCGGCAGTAAAGGATTTTTGTTCTCGTAAAGCTGTGTGTAACTTAATTGATTTGATTCCACCCCTTGTGCACTACAGCGGCAAGTGGCCGTTTCATATGTCAAGTTTGTCTGCTTCTCGGAGAGAAAGCTGCAGCTGGTGTTCCGTTTGGGCAAAGAATATGTGCCCACCGCCTCTTCCCCAGCCCAAAACCTGGTGCCGGTGATGAGCTCAGCTGACCCAGCAGAGAGCCCACTTTGAATTTCTCAGTTACTCGCTGGTTGACAGGATTGCTGACAGTGGTAAGCCACATTGCGGGTGAACAGTGGGCCCGTTTCAATGGCCAAATGTCAATCCTTTGTGTGTAAAAAAAAAAGAGGAGTTGCTGATGTTTTTTTGGCCCCCTTCCATACAATCAGTAATCTGGTTGCAATAGAAAGTTGTATACATTGTACTAAGTTGGTTAGCCAGTTATGCCTTTTGATTATGCCCTTATTAAATGTGGCAAACAAAGGTCTGCGGCTGTGTGCCAGGCTCGGGTAATTTTACACAGCGAACAGATTGCACAGTATCTGCTGACGTCACCTCGGCCTCCATTTCTTGCTATTTTAAAAAGGGATTCTGGGGGCTGTCCCCAAACTTTGTAAAGCTTCAAAAGCATGCCTGTTGTCTGCGTAAAGTCATGCAGGATTACTTTTAGCTCCACTTTTAACTGGGGAGTTGAAACTTTTGAATACCCAATTCATTTTTTCCAATTAAGGGGCAATTTAGTGTGGCCAATCCACCTACCCTGCACATAGAAAATACAGTGCAGAAGGAGGCCATTCGGCCCATCGAGTCTACACCGACTCACTTAAGCCCTCATTTTCACCCTATCCCCATAACCCAAAAACCCCATCTAACCTTTTATCACGGCCAATCCACCTCACCTGCACGTCTTTGGACTGTGGGAGGAAACCGGAGCACCCGGGGGAAACCCACGCAGACACGGGGAGAAGGTGCAGACTCTGCACAAACAGTGACCCAGCGGGGAATCGAACCTGGGACTCTGGCGCTGTGAAGCCACTTGTGCATCTTTGTGTTGTGGGGGCGAAACCCGCGCAAACACGGGGAGAATGTGCAAACTCCACACAGACCGTGATCCAGAGCTGGAATCGAACCTGGGACCTCTGCGCCGTGAGGCAGCAGTGCTAACTACTGCGCCACCGTGCTGCCCTATTTTTGGAAATATTTTAATTCAAATTTAAACAATCTCACAACACAACATTTCCTTTAAAAAAACATTTTTTGAAACTTTAGAGTACCCACTTTTTTTCCCAAATAAGGGGCAATTTAGCCTGACCAATCCACCTACCCTGCACATCTTTGGGTTGTGGGCAGACACGGGGAGAATTTACAAACTCCACAAGGCCAGTGGGCCGGGATCGAATCCGGGTCCTCAGCGCCGTGGACTACACAACATTTCCAACTGAAATAACACCGAAGCAACCCTACAAACCCCCCCCCCCCTTACCCGTTAGTGACAACTAGCTCTCCAAAATGTAACGTAAACAGACCCTATGTCTTGTGGAACCCCTCACTCGTCGCCCTGAAGGCAAATTTCACCTTTTCCAAACACAGGAACTCCATTAAATCCCCCAGGCACACCGAGGCAGAGGGCGCAGAAGCCGACGTCCACACTGTCGGACTCGCCTGCAAGCGATCAACGAGGCAAAGGCTGGCACATCTGCCCCCGCACCCGTCTGCAACTCTGGCAAGTCCGGCACCCTGAATATGGACCCCAGGTGATTGGGCTCCAAGTCCACATGTAAGATTGACGACATGGTGCTGAAGAAGGACCCCCAAAACCTCCTCAACTTCAGGCAGAACCAGAACTTATGCACATGATTGGCTGGGCCTCTCCCGCACCACTCATATTTATTTAGTTAACTGAATTTAAATTCCCCAGCGCACTTGGTGGGATTTATTTTGACTGCAGGATTTCAGATTATTGGTCCAGGTATCTGGTCTACTGCATCAGCATCATGACCACTGTATTACTGCACTATTGCATTGCTTCACGTTGCACAGCAACTCTAGAGAGGGTCTTGTTCTGTTGTAGCCAAGACTGAAAGCTTGGTTCATAGTGAAATAGCAGACCAAGTACTGAATCTCACCATCTTTCTGGCTTGTTGTCTCAGGGGGTTTAAGGACAGAATCTAGTTGGCTGGAGCTAAGGAACAAAAACGTGCAAGTACATTACTCAGTGTCGCCTATAGGCCACCAACACGTGGGAAGGATGTGGAGGAACAAATCTGTAGGCAAATTACAGAGAAGTGCAAACGTTGCAGAGTAGTTATAATGGGGGACCCAAATATTGACTGGAATAGTGGTTGTTTAGTAGGCAGGGAGGGCAAGGGTTTCTAGAGTGCGTTCTGGAGAATTTCCTACAGCAGTGTGCGCCTAATCCAACAAGAAAGGAGGCACTGCTGGACCTGGTCCTTGGAAACCAGGTGGGCCAATCTCAGTAGGGCAACATTTCGGAGGCGGTAATCTCATCAGGTTTACCCGGCGTGGGTCACTGTCTGTGCGGAGTCTGCACGTTCTCTCCGTGTCTGCGTGGGTTTCCTCCGGGTGCTCCGGTTTCCTCCCACAGTCCAAAGATGTGCAGGTTAGGTGGATTGGCCATGCTAAATTGCCCTTGGTGTCCAAAAAGATTAGGTGGGATTACGGGGATAGGGTGGAGGTGTGGGCTTAAGTAGGGTGCTCTTTTCAAGGGCTGGTGCAGACTCGATGGGCTGAATGGCCTCCTTCTGCACTGTAAATTCTATGAACTAAACAATGAACGTTGATGGTGGAAATGGACACGGGGAGATCCAGGTTAAGAGTGATTAACTAGGGGAGAGCTGACTTCGATGGGGCAAGAACGGAGCTGGGCCTGATAGACTGGTGCCAAAGGTTGTTGGGAAAAACTGTGGCAGAACAATGGGCTATCTTCAAGGAAGAAATGAATTGGGCACAGTCGCAGCATGTTCCCTCAAAAGGGAAAGATAGGGCAAACCAATCGAGAACTCCCTGGATGAACAGGGAGATCGAAATTAACACACAGAAGAAAGCGTGTGCTTATGACAGGTATCAGGTAGAAAATACAATTGAGAAGCAAACTGATTGCAGAAGGTTCAGAGGGGAGGTGAAGAAGCAAAGAGAGATTGAGAAAAGATTGGCAGGCGGCTTAAAAAGGAATCCCAAAGTCTTCTATAGGCACATAATAGTAAAGGGATAGTTATAGGGGACTCTATAGCAGGGGGCACAGATAGGTGCTTCTGTGGACGGGAAAGAGAGGATGGTATGTTGCTTCCCTGGTGCCAGGATCAAGGATGTCTCTGAACGGACACAGGACATCCTGAAGGGGGAATGTGAACAACCAGAGGTTATAGTACACATTGGCACTAACGACGTAGGCAGGAAGAGTGATGTGGTCTGCCGAAGGAGTTCAGGGAGTTAGGCAATAAGCTAAAAAGCAGGACCTCTGGAGTTGTAATCTCAGCATTACTCCCTGTGCCACGTGCCAGTGAGGCTAGAAATAGGAGGATAATGCCGCTAAATACGTGATTAAACTGGTGGTGTAGGAGGGAGGTTGCAGATTACTGGACCACTGGGATCTCTTCCGGTGCAGGTGTGACCTGTACAAGAAGGGCAGGTTGCATCTAAACTGGAGGGGCACCGATATCCTGGCTGGGAGGTTTGCTAGAGTCACTCGGGAGGATTTAAACTAGTTTGGCAGGGGGTGGGAACCAGAGCGCAAGCTTCAAAGGTGTAAAAACTGAAGGGGGGACAGAGCACAAAAATAAGAGAACAACATCACCCTGTCTGCTCAAACACAGTGGTGGGAAGTGTATTTGTTTCAGCGCCAGAAGTATAACGGGTAAGGCAGATGAACATAGAGCACTTATTAGTACTTGGAATTACGATGTTGTGGCTATCACTGAAACATGGTTAAATGAAGGGCAGGATTGGCAGCTGAACGTTGGAGGATATAGATGCTTCAGGAGAGATAGATAATAATAATCACTTATTGTCACAAGTAGGCTTCGATGAAGTTACTGTGAAAAGCCCCTAGTCACCACATTCCGGCGCCTGTTCGGGGATGCCAGTACAGGAATTGAACCCGCGCTGCTGGCCTTGTTCTGCATTACAAGCCAGCTGTTTAGCCCACTGTGCTAAACCAGCCCCCAAGAGGAGGATGAAAAAGGGGTGGGGGGGAGTAGCATTATTGGTGAAGGAGAATATTATGGCTGTACTGCAGAAGGACACCTTGGAGGGCTCAAACAATGAGGCAATCTGGGTAGAGCTCAGGAACAGTAAGGGGGCAATTGCAATGTTGGGCGTTTATTACAGGCCACCCAACTGCCAGCAAGAGTTAGAGGATCAGATAGGTGGAGAGATTTTGTATAGGTGCAAAAGTAACAGGTCGGGGATTTTAATTTCCCCTATAAGGACTGGGACTCGCTAGGGGTTTGGATGGGGCAGAGTTTGTAAGGTGTATCCAGGAAGCCGCCTTGGTGCAATATGTAGATAGTCCAACTTGGGAAGGGGCAGTACTGGATCTGGTATTGGGGAATGAGCCTGGACAGGTGGTTGAGGTTTCAGTTGGGGAATATTTTTGGAGTAGTGACCACAATTCTGTAGGTTTTAGGGCACTTTTGGACAGGGATGAGGGTAACCCTCGCGTTAAGGTACTAAACTGGGGAAAGGCAAATTACGATAACATTAGACAGGAATTGCGGAATTTGGATTGGGTGCGGCTGTTGGATAGTAAATCAACATCAGACATGTGCGAGTTTTTCAAGTGTCAGTTGATTCGGATTCAGGAAAGTCACGTTCCTGAGAGAGCGAAGGATAAGTATCGAAAGTTTAGGGAGCCTTGGATAACAAAGGATATTGTGAACCTCGTCAAAAAGTAAAAGAAGACTTTTGTACGGTCTGGAAGGGTGGGGACAGTCAAAACCCTTGAGTATAAAGAATGTAGGAAGGTACTTAAGCGGGGAAATTAGGAGGGCGAGGAGAGTTCATGAAAGGTCCTTGGCAAGTCGGATTGAGGTGAATCCCAATGCTTTTTATTCATATGTAAAAAGCAAGAGGGTGGCTAGGGAAAGGATGAGACCACTTAAGGACAGTGGGGGGAATCTATGTGTTGAGCCAGAGGAAATGGCCGAGGTACTAAATGAGTACTTTGCATCAGTGTTCACTGATCAGTGTTAAGAAAGGGACTTTGTGGAGGATGATTCAAGGGTAGGGTTTGTGGACAGTCTGAATCATGTTAACATCGAAAAGGAGGACGTATTGGGTCTTTTAAAAGATATTAAGGTAGATAAGTCACCTGGGCCGGATGGGATTTATCCCAGAATACTGAGGGAAGCAAGGGAGAAAATTGCTGGGGCCTTGGCTGACATCTTTGTTGGCTACAGGTGAGATCCCAGAGGACTGGAGAACAGCTAATGTGGTACCACTGTTTAAAAAAGGTAGCAGGGATAATCCTGGAAACTATAGGCCGGTAAGCCTCTCGTCAGTAGTAGGTAAATTATTGGAGAGAATTCTCAGGGACAGGATTCATACCCATTTGGAAACAAATGGACTCATTAGCGATAGACAGCGTGGTTTTGTGAAGGGGGGTCGTGCCTCACTAACTTGATCGAGTTTTTTGAGGAGGTGACAAAGATGATTGAAGATGATTGATGAGGGGAGGGTGGTGGATGTTGTTTACGTGGACTTCAGTAAAGCCTTTGGCAAGGTGCCTCATGGCAGACTGGTACAAAAGCTGAAGTCACACGGGATCAAAGGTGAGGTGGCAAGATGGATACAGAACTGGCTCGGTCACAGAAGGCAAAGGATAGCAGTAGAAGGGTGTTTTTCTGAATGGAAGGTTGTGACTAGAACAGACAGTGCAGAAGGAGGCCATTTGGCCCATCGAGTCTGCACAGACCCACTTAAGCCCTCACTTCCACCCTATCGCCGTAACCCAATAACCCCTCCTAACCTTCTTCGTCACTAAGGGCAATTTATCATCGTCAATTCACCTAACCTGCAGGTCTTTGGACTGTGGGAGGAAACCGGAGCGCCCGGAGGAAACCTACGCAGACACTGGGAGAACGTGCAGACTCAGCACAAACAGTGACCCAGCGGGGAATCGAACCTGGGACCCTGCCGCTGTGAAGCCACAGTGCTATCCACTTGTGCTACCGTGCTGCCCTAGTGGTGTTCTCAGAGATCGGTGCTTGGGTCTCTGTTGTTTGTGGTGTACATTAACCATTTGGAGGAAAATGTAGCCGGTCTGATTAGTAAGTTCGCGGATGACACCAAGGTTGGTGGAGTAGCAGATAGTGTTGAGGATTGTCAGAAGATATAGCAGGACATAGATAGGTTAGAGACTTGGGCAGAGAAATGGTAAATGGAGTTTGATCCGGACAAATGTGAGGTAATGCATTTTGGTAGGTCTAACATAGAGGGGAAATATACCGTAAATGGCAAAACTCTTAGGAATATAGAAAGTCAGAGAGATCTGGGCGTGCGGGTCCACAGATCTTTGAAGGTTCCAACGCAAGTGGACAAGGTAGTCAAGAAAACATATGGAATGCTTGCCTTCATTGGACGGGGTATCGAGTATAAAAACTGGCAAGTCATACTACAGTTGTATAGAACCTTGGTAAGGCCGCACTTGGAATATTGCACACAATTCTGGTCGCCACACTACCGGAAGGATGTGGAGGCTTTGGAGAGGGTGCCGATGGGGTTTACCAGGATGTTGCCTGGTCTGGAGGGTGTTAGCTATGTGTAGAGGCTGAATGGACTAAGACTGTTTACATTGGAAAGACGGAGGTTGAGGGGCGACCTGATAAGAGGTCTACAAGATTATGAGGGGCATGGATAGAGTGGATGGGCAGGCACTCTTTCCCAGGATGGAGAGGTCAGTCACCAGTGGGCATAGGTTTAAGGTCAGTGGGGCAAGGTTTAGAGGACATGTGCGAGGCAGGTTTTTAACGCAGATGGTGGTGAGTGTCTGGAACGCGTTGCCAGGGGAGGTTGTGGAAGCAGATACATTAACGGCGTTCAAAAGGCATCTTGACAAATACATTGATAGGATGGTATAGAGGAATACGGCACAAGGAAGTGCTGAGGGTTTTGGCAAAGGTTGGTATCCTGACCGGTACAGGCTTGGAGGGCTGTATTGTTCTTTGTTCTAAAAGGAGAAGATTTGGGAAATGTATACATGAGGCAGGGGGCCTGGCTGAGGCATCAAATGAGTACTTTGCATCCGTCATTACCCAGGACGTAAATACTACCCAGGCCATGGTGACAGAGGAGGACTGTGGCGGTATCCCATACAATCCCTACACTGCAGAAGAAGGCCATTCAGCCCATTGAGTCTGCACCGACCGTCTGAAAGAGCACCCAACCTAGGTCCAAACCCCATCCTATCTCTGTAAGCCTACCTAACCTGCACATCTTTGGACACGGGCAATTTTTTTTTAGCATGATCAATCCACCTAACCTGCACATCTTTGGACTGTGGAAGGAAATCGGAGCGCCCGGAGGAAACCCACGCAGACATGGGGAGGACATACAAACCTTTCACAGACAGTCACCCAAGGCAGGAAGTGAACCTGTGTTCCTGACCCTGTGAGGCAACAGTACTAACCACCGTGCCACACTACTCCGAGGACTGGAGAATTGCAAATTTTACACTCTTGTTCAAAATGGGTTGCAATTACAGTCCAGTCAGTTTAACTTAGGTGGGAAAGCTTCTAGAAACAATTATTCCGGATAGAGTTAATAGTCCCATGGAAAAATGTGGGCGGATTAGAAGTGCCTGCATGGATTTCTTAAGGGAAGATAGTGTTTAGCTCACATTTCTGAAGAGGTAGCGCAGAGGGTTGATGAAGATAATGCTGTTGATGTTGTGTATATGGACTTCCAAAAGGCGCTTGATCCAGTGCCGCACAACCTAGCGGTGCGTAAGAGCACAGCTCACGGGACAGAAGGACCAGTCGGAGCCTGGATACAAAATTGATGAGGAACAGAGTGATGGATATGTTTTGGGCTGGAGGAAAGTTAAAAGTCAATCCGCCTCGGGGTCGTTATTGGGACCCTTGCTTTTCCTAATTTTTATTAATGATCCGGATCTTGTTGTGCAAGGGACAGTTTCAAAATTTGCGGATGATACTGAACTTGGAAGTATATTGAACTTGTGAAGAAGATAGTGTAGAACCTCAAAAGGACGGAGACAAGTTGGTGAAGTGGGCAGAGAAGTGGCAGATGGTGTCCAATGCGGAAAAGTATTAGATTAATTTTGGTAGGACGAACATGGAAAGACAATAGATACAAGGGGTAAAATTGTTAAAGGAGTGCAGGAGTAGAGGGACCTGGGTGTATTGCGTGTAGATTATTGACGGGGACAGGACAGGTG
Source organism: Scyliorhinus torazame (assembly GCF_047496885.1). Taxonomy (NCBI): domain Eukaryota; kingdom Metazoa; phylum Chordata; class Chondrichthyes; order Carcharhiniformes; family Scyliorhinidae; genus Scyliorhinus; species Scyliorhinus torazame. Next base: position 17,815,620 of record NC_092737.1, read on the forward strand.
AAATGAAATGAAATGAAAATCGCTTATTGTCACGAGTAGGCTTCAATGAAGTTACTGTGAAAAGCCCCGAGTCGCCACATTCCGGCGCCTGTTCGGGGAGGCTGTTACGGGGAGGTGGAGAGAGCAGTTAATAAAGCATTTGATATTCCGGGCTTTATTAATAGGCGCTTAGAGTACAAGAGCAAAGGAGGTCATGTTGAACTTGTACAAGACGCTAGTTCGGCCTCAGCTGGAATATTGCCTGCAGTTCTGGGCATCTCACTTTAAGAAGGTTGTGAAAGCATTGGACAGAGCGCAGAAGAGGTTTACAAAAATGGTTCCAATGATGAGAAATTTCAACTATTAGGATAGATTGGAGAGGTTGGGACTGTTCTCCTCGGAGAGAAGAAGGCTGAGAGGAGATTTTAATTGAGGTGTTCAAAGTCACGAGGGAGCTGGACAGAGTAGATCAGGAGAAGCTGTTCCTGCTCATAGAAGGCTTGAGAACGAGAGGGCACATATTTACAATGTTTTGCAAAAGAAGCAAATGTGATGTGGGCGAAACATTTTCAGAGTGGTTGGGTCGAGAATGCACTGTCTGCAAGCGTGGTGGAGGCAGGTTCAATCGAGGCATTCAAGAAGACATTTGATGATTTAAATAGAAACTTCAGCAGTCAAGGGCATTCAGCCTCTGATCTCCGGGTAAGCGTTCTCCAAGGCGGCCTTCAGGACGCGTGACAACGCAGAATCGCCGAGCAGAAACTTATAGCCAAGTTCCGCACACATGAGTGCGGCCTCAACCAGGACCTGGGATTCATGTTGCATTACATTCATCCCCCACCATCTGGCCTGCGAAATCCTACCAACTGTCCTGGCTTGACACAATTCACACCTCTTTTACCTGGGGTTACTCCATCTCTGGATCTGTAAAGATTTAATCACCTGCTAATGCTCGCATTCCAAGCATTGTCTGGCATCTTTGAATCTGTCTATACATATATATTATATATGTTTCTGGAACATACCTCTTCATTCACCTGAGGAAGGAGCAGCGCTCCGAAAGCCAGTGACATCGAAACAAACCTGTTGGACTTTAACCTGGTGTTGTAAAACTTCTTACTGTGCTCACCTCAGTCCAACGCCGCCATCTCCACATCATAAATAGAAACTGTGCAGGGCAAAAGGCAGGGCAATGGCACTATGTCATAATGCTCATTCGTAGGGCTGGCGCAGACACGATGGGCCTCCTGCGCAATAACAATTCTGCATTTCTGTTATGTTTGCTCACCAGCTATGGGTCTATTTTAAGATGCTATTTTGCACTTGTGCACCATTCAGCGTGGGTTGGTTTTGATTCCAGAATGTTTCCTTCTCAGGGCTTCTAACCATTACTGATTGGTTGTTTGACTGGCAGAGCGATACGTGCTTGTAAATACTGTATAATCGTGGATTTTAACTCGTCCAGATTTTCCTTTTCAAAGACTTCATTCTGCCTTTGGTGGATTGAGTGTAATTTTCCTTCTGGGTTTTTGATATAAACCTGCGTGGGTCCTTCATGCCTACTCTTCTGTGATTTAAAATGATAGGTTTTGATAGTGGGTACAGAGAGAATATTTCCACTTGTAGAAGCATAACCCAAAGCCATCAGTAGGAGATAGTCGTCAAGAACTCCAATAAGAAGAAATGTATTTTCCCAAAAAGTGGTTGAAGTGAATAGTATAGATGCATTTAAGGCGAAACTGGGCAAGCTTCTGAGGGTGAAGGGAATAGAGGGTTGCAATGATAGATAAGATGTGTGATGAATATAAAAAATTGTCATCCTTCATAGTTTGCATTTTTACAGTAATATTAAAGCCTAGACTTCAAATGAAGTTACTGTGAAAAGCCCCTAGTCGCCACATTCCGGCGCCTGTTCGGGGAGGCTGGTACGAGAATTGAACCCGTGCTGCTGGCCTGCTTTACAAGCCAGCTATTTAGCCCACGGTGCTAAACCAGCCCCATATAAAAAGCCATCTTGCCTTTTTGCACATGGAGCTCATGTTGTAACCGTTGGAGCCTGGCTAAACGAATCAGGGCACATCTTGTAACAAAGAGGCAAAAGAATGCTGTGTGCTTTGAGTGCAGCTGGTGTAGCTAATGGGAGGGGCTAGGCCTGTCTTGTGAAAGGAGTTGCTTCTAGGGCTCTAAGCTGAGCAGAGGATTTTCAGCTTGGTCCTAAAAATACAAAGGATTCTCTCTCCAAGGACTCGGCACCAAGATAAGCAAGTAAGAGACTTCCGGTGACGGCGGGCGGGAGGCGGCCGCACAATGGAGGACTCCCGTTCGGGAACCGCATTTTCGGGGCTTAAAGCCCGGCCCCAGGGTCCACGGAGGCGGCAAAAGCAGGGAGAAGGCACAGAGGCAGCAGAGTGAAGGCACAGTGAAGAAAAACGTCGAGGGTGAGCAAAAGAACGTTCGTAAGGAAAACAGCTGAAGGTCCGTCGGGGAGTGGAAAGGTCACTGCTGGGTCACCAAGGAAAATGGAGGCTGGAGCACCAGGGGAGGCCGCATTGCTTAGGGCTGAAGAAATAACTACGGTGATGGCTGCGGAATTCGAAAGGCAGTTTAAAAAATACATGGAGACAATGAGGAAGGAGATGAGAGAGGTTGAGTGTGCTGGTGGAGGAGGCGATTTCCCCGGAGACGAAGGCGGTGGTGAGCGCAGTGGCGGAGGTGCGAGAGCAAGACGTTATTGCAGCACGGTGATCAACTTGCCTCGATGGGGAAGGAGATGGACATGAACAAGGATCTGCGAGGAAAAATGGAAGACCTGGAAAACAGATCCAGGCGACAGAATTTGAGGATTGTGGGGCTGCCCGAAGGAGTTGAAGGACCGAGGCCGACTGAGTATTTTGCCGCGATGCTGGTGAAACTATTGGGGGAGGGGGAGAATCACTCCCGATATGAACTGGATCGGGCTCATCGGTCGTGGAGGCCTGTACCAAAGGCGAGTGAGCCGCCAAGGGTAGTGACTCTGTGCTTCCGTAGGTACAGTGTGAAGGAGAAGGTCCTGAGCTGGGCCAAGCAGAAGCGGGTGGTGCACTGGGCTGGAGCTGGTATACGTGTATAACAGGACTTTACGGTGGAGCTGGCGAGG
>NC_092737.1:17831234-17913624 GCF_047496885.1 Scyliorhinus torazame
GACAGTGTGGCAGTCCCTCGGTGCCAGGCTAAACTGCAGTGTGATGAAGGATAAGTTACCTTCTGAGAGTTTTAAAATCTTACCCCCCCCCCCCCCCCCCCCCCCCCAACCAATCTGGTAACCTGAGCGTTATTTATACTGTGGACCTTGTGTGTGACTTTACCATTTTTCATTGGATATACGGGCAGCACAAGTGGATAGCACTGTGGCTTCACAGCGCCAGGGTCCCAGGTTCGATTCCCCGCTGGGTCACTGTCTGTGCGGAGTCTCCACATTCTCCCCGTGTCTGTGTGGGTTTCCTCCGATTTCCTCCCACAGTTCAAAGATGTGCAGGTTAGGTGGATTGGCCATGATAAATTGCCCTTAGTGTCCAAAAAGGTTAGGGGGGATTATTAGGTTACGGGGATAGGGTGGAAGTGAGGGCTGAAGTGGGCCGGTGCAGACTCGATGGGCCGAATGGCCTCCTTCTGCACTGTATATTCCATGTTTTTCAATTTAAAAACAATTTAAAAAAATCCTGAGTATTAGTAAGCAACAGTATCACACGAATGAAGAGAACTTGCATTTATCAAGCACCTTTCAGAATTTTTGAAAAGTTATTTCATGGGATGTGGACGTCGCTAGCTGGGCCAGCATTTATTGCCTATTCCTCACTGCTTGAACTGGGCGGCTTGCTAAACCCATTTTGGGGGGGCATTTGTACGAGTCCACCACAAATCTGTGGATCTGGAGTCACCAGACCAGGTGAAGACAGCAGATTTCTCTCCTTCAAGGACATTAGTGAACCAGATGGGTTTTTACGATGATTGGCACTGGCTTCATGGTCATCATTCGACTTCTTAATGCCAGATCTTTTTATTGAATTCAAATTTCTCCATGTGCCTGGGCCCCCAGAATATTGTCAGCTTTGACAAAGGGTCACCTGGACTCAACGTTAGCTCTTTCCTCTCCCTACAGATGCTGCCAGACATGCTGAGATTTTCCAGCATTTTCCTTTTGGTTTCCCCCAGAGTATTACCCTGGTTTACTAGCCCAGTGACAATACCACGACGTCATCGCCTTCCTCAGGTTCCAAAGCACTTCACAACCAATGAAATGTTACTCTTGCAATGTAGGAAACCCAATAACCAATTTACTCAGTGAGATGCCCAAACCTCTCTGACTGAACGGATAATCTGTTGGTTGAAGGGTAATTGTAATCCAAGCTGTCACAATTCAGTCCAGAAGGAGTGCCGTCTTGTTGGAGTTTCCGTCTTTAAAATGATGAGTTGAGTCTAAAGTTTACATTTTTTTTTCGAGTACCCAATTCATTTTTTCCAATTAAGGGACAATTTAAGCGACCAATCCACCTAGCTTTCCCATTTTTGGGTTGTGGGGGCGAAACCCACGCAAACACAGGGAGAATGTGCAAACTCCACACGGACAGTGACCCAGGGCTGGGATCGAACCTGGGACCTCGGCGCCGTGAGGCCGCAGTGCTAACCCACTGTGCCACCGTGCTGCCCTCGAATCAAAAGCTTTTTAACAGACACCTGAAAGATCCCACGACACTACCGGAACTTATCCCAGTGTCCCGATTAGCTTTCTTCAATCAACTGGACCAGAAACTGGTTTATCTGGCCATTCACCTCACTATTATTGCTGGAATATTGCTGCTGCAGAATTGCTACACCAGTTGCTATTATAAGGGATTTCATTTTGCATTGTCTCTGAGGAAATTTGGAAATTCCTAAGATAAATTGCAATGACAATGTAAAATATGTTGATATTAAAATATGGCTTGGGCTGCAGTGAAGTGGTTATATTTCTTGCACCTGACTCTTTCAGTATTTCAAGTGGTATTTTACCACTTGCTCCGTTTATTTTTTTGAACAAAAATAAATTCGAGTACCTAATTCAATTTTTTCCAATTAAGGGGCAATTTAGCGTGGCCAATTCACCTCGCCTGCACATCTTTGGATTGCAAGGGTGAAACCCACGCAAACATGGGGAGAATGTGCAAACTCCGCACGGTCAGTGACCCAGAGCCGGGATCGAACCCGGGACCTCGGCGCCGTGAGGCAGCAGTGCTAAGTACTGCGCCACCGTGCTGCCCCCACTTGCTCCGTTTCTGACCGATCATTTTGTGGCATTGTTTCTGTAAAAATTATGTTTTATATTTTGAAACTTTTGTGTGTAGTTCACCCGTTTGTCCTTATTGAGAAATTCCTCGTGCGTGAAGCTTGGAGTGTTAACATTTCATGACTGCTGTTGTGCACTCTGAATTTCATTGTTTAGGATCTCCTTTTAAGATGCTCCCTCTTCATTAAAATAGTTTTAATGCCGTGCCACTCCGCTTCCAGATCGTCTGTGCCGGGCGAGATAGCTTTTCTTTCCGGAAAGAAAACTCATCTCTTTTCCCTGAAGTTATGGAAAAAGTCCAGAAATATTTGGAGTGCCTATGTTTCATTCGCAAGGTCTGTGTGCAGCCTGACATTCCAGATGTGCATGCATCTGAAGTTGTTCCCCTGGGGGCAGAGGCCATGAGATTTGACAAGAGGCGTTAAAATTATGAAGGGTTTATCTCGGGTAAATAAAGAGAAACTGTTTTCAGTGACTGGTTGATAGCCAGAGGTGATTGGCAAGAGAACCAGCGATAGACTGAGGACGTTTTGTTTTAATACACGTGTGTGTGTGTGTGTGTGGGGCTAGGAATTGGAATGCGTTGCCTGATAGGGTGATAGAACAAAGAAAATGACAGCACAGGAACAGGCCCTTCGGCCCTCCCAGCCTGCGCCGATCCAGATCCTTTGTTTAAACCTGTCGCCTATTTTCCAAGGATCTACTTCCCTCTTTTCCCCACCTGTTCATATATCTGTTTAGATGCATCTTAAATGATGCTATCGTGCCCGCCTCTACCACCTCCGCTGGCAAAGCGTTCCAGGCACCCACCACCCTCTGCGTAAAAAACTTTCCACGCACATCTCCCTTAAACTTTGCCCCTCTCACCTTGAAATCATGACCTCTTGTAAGTGAATCCCCCACTCTTGTCCATACCTCTCATAATTTTGTCGACCTCAATCCGGTCCCCCCTCAGCCTCTGTCTTTCCAACAAAAACAATCCTAATCTACTCAACCTTTCTTCATAGCTAGCACCCTCCATACCAGGCAACATCCTGGTGAACCTCCTCTGCACCCTCTCTGAAGCATCCACATCCTTCTGGTAATGTGGCGACCAGAATGGCACGCAGTATTCCAAATTGATGTAGACCAATTGTAAACGGATTTGGATATTGCTGAAAAGAGACATTTTGTGCACTCATCAGGTCAAATGCAAGAATGCCAAATTTCAAACTCTCAACGATTTCATACTGCAGGGAAAGGGGGCCAATTATTTGGGGTTTTATAAATAAAGAACTTTAGCGCTGCAGGCGAGGAATGCATGCTCCACACTGCAGCCAATGCTGAATTTGAACCTCTGGTTCGGGATGATGCACCGCTGCAGTCGCCACAATGGCACAAAAGGCTCCTCATCAATCAAAGGCTGATTCGGGACCCGCACTCAATCATCTTTTTAAACGAAAGAAACCAGATCGCAACTGTTCCCCGGAGTGCTGTTCCACCATTAAAGTGGCTGGAGCACGACGATAAGCATCGTTTCTTTTAATTTTATGTTCAATAATTAAAATTTTGAGGGGAATGTGTATATTTTTGTTTTAAAGCGATGTAAGTAAAAAAATCGAACTTGCCCGAATACCAGAGCGGGCCACGGCCTCTATTTCCCTTTTCGCGTGATTACTATTCCTGCATCAAGAACCACATTGCTAGTTCATCACTGGGCATGCATCAAAGAGCACATCAATGCTGCTGTGTTGAGTGCAAAGCATTCTGTGGGAGATTAAGCATTACAGGTGCATTTTTTAAACATTAGCATACGATTCAGCATTCATTGAAAATTGTGCATCTAACTGTGTGCTGTAGTGTATGTGCTCTGTACAAAATGAAATATATGCATGAAAGTAGGTTTTGATAGACTGGTCTAAGGTTTACAGGTTGGGAATGTATTGCTTGCTTGTATATGAGAAAGTGATTTCCATTTATCACATTTTCAGTTAGCACACCGTTTATTGTCAACACATTAGGGAGTGCTAAACAAGGTCCACGCATCATTCGAAGCTCGTAGACAGATTCAAAAAGCGAATGGAGTGCTGGCCTTTATCTTCAGTAACTTGGGAATAGAAACAGACAAACTCTGCCGTGGTTGTACAAAGCCTGTTTGGGTCCCTGTTGGAGTACTGCAATCAGCTTTGGGCACCATACCTCTGGAAGTCTATGTTTTCTTTTACAAATACTTATTTTCCCAATTATGGGGCAATTTAGCATGGCCAATCCAGGGCGGTGGTGGTGGGGGGGGGGGGGGGGGGGGGGCACGCAGACACGGGGAGAATGTGCAAACTCCACACGCTCAGTGACCCAGGGCTGGGTTCGATCCCGGGTCCTTAGCGCTGTGAGGCAGTAGTGCTAACCACTCCGCAGCTGTGCCCCCCCCCCCGAAGTCTGCTGACCATCGGTAACACTGAAAGTAAAACTTGAAAAATCCCAAATTATTACATTGTCAATTTTTTTTTTTTAAAGTGATTTTTATAACCGTTGTAATAAATATTTTGTGATGCCCAACACAGTCCAGGCACTTCATAGAAAAGTTACAGCACAGAGAGAGGTCATTTGGATCATCTTGTCCATGTCCTAAGAATATAAGAACTAGGAGCAGGAGTAGGCCATCTGGCCCCTCGAGCCTGCTCCACCATTCAATAAGTACATGGCTGATCTTTTTGTGCAGTACGAAGTCTTACAACACCAGGTTAAAGTCCAACAGGTTTGTTTCGATGTCACGAGCTTTCGGAGCGCTGCTCCTTCCTCAGGTGAATTATCTTTTTGTGGACTCAGCTCCTGCTCACTGTAACCTTTTATTGCTTTACTGTTCAAAAATCTATCTATCTTTGCCTCAAAAACATTTTGCGAGGTAGCCTGAACTGCTTCACCGGGCAGGGAATTCCACAGATTGACCCTCTGGGAGAAGAAGTTCATCAATTCAGTTCTAAATGTACTCCCCCCTAATTCCAGTTTCACCCGCCAGTGGAAACAATCTCCCTGCTTTTATCTTATCTATTCCGTTCAGGATTTTATATGTTTCTATAAGATCTCCCCACATTCTTGTAAATTCCAAAGAGTATAGTCCCAGTCTACTTAGCCTCTCCTCATAAGCCAATCCCCTCGACTCCGGAATCAACCTAGTGAATCTCCTCTGCACCCTCCAGTGCCAGTACACCCTTTCTCCAGTAAAGAGACCAAAACTGCACACACTACTCCAGGTGTGGCCTCACCAGCACCCTAATCAGTTGCAACATAACCTCCCTGCTTTTAAATTCCACCCCTTCTAGCAATGAAGGACAAAATTCCATTTGCCTTCTTAATTACCTGCTGCACCTGCAAACCAACTTTTTGAGATTCATGCACAAGGACACCCAGGTCCCTCTGCACAGCAGCATGCTGCAATTTTTTACTATTTAAATAATAGTCCATTTTGCTGTTGTTCCTCCCAAAATGGATGACCTCTCTCTTATCAACATTGAGCTCCACCTGCCAGACCCTTGCCCACTCACTTAAACTATCTATATCCCTCTGCACACTTTGTGTCCTCTGCACACTTTGCTCTACCACTCATCATGGTGTCACCTGCGAACTTTGACACACTACACTTGGTCCCCACCTCCAGATCATCTCTGTAAATTGTGAACAATTGCGGACCCAACACTAATCCCTGAGGAACACCACTAGCCACAGATTGCTAACCAGAAAAACACCCATTTATCCCCACTCTTTACTTTCTGTCAGTTAACCAATCCTCTGTCAGTGCTAATACGTTAGCCATATCGCCATGCGTCTTAATCTTATGCTGCAGCCTTTTGTGTGTCACCTAGTTGAATTCTTCTGGAAATCCAGATATATCACATCCACCGGCTCCCCATTGTCCACCGCACTCATCATGCCCTCAAAGAATTCCTCTGAATTAGTCAAACATGACCTGCCTTTCATGAACCCATGTTGCGTCTGCCCAATGGGACAATTTCTATCCAGATGTCTCGCTGTTTCTTCCTTAACGAGGGATTCAAGCATTTACCCCACTACAGAAGTTAAGCTAATTGGCCTATAGTTAACTGCCTTTTGTCTACCCCCTTTTTTAAACAGTGGCATCACATTTGCTGTTTTTCAATCTGCCAGAACCGCCCCAGAGTCCAGCAAATTTTGGTAAATTACCACAAGCACATTTGCTGTATCTTCTGCCACCTCTCAGCACACGGACACCCAGGCGCCTATTCTAATCCCACCTTTCCACACCCAGTCCTGTTGCTTACAGCACATAAGGTGCAAATCCAGGTACTTAAAAAACAAAAATCAGAGTACCCAATTCATTATTTTCCAATTAAAGGGCAATTTAACGTGGCCAATCCACCTAACTTACACATCTTTGGGTTGTGGGGGCGAAACCCACGCAGACACGGGGAGAATGTGCAAACTCCTCACGGACAGTGACCCAGAGCTGGGATCGAACCTCGGCGCCGTGAGGCAGCAGTGCTAACCACTGCGCCACCTTGCTGCCAAATCCAGGTACTTTTAAAGAGTTTAGGGTCTCTGCCTCCACCACCAATTCCATACTGCCCTGTGCGTAGAAAACGTTCTTCCTCATGTCTCCTCCGACACCTTCTTGAATCTATGTCCTCTGGTTCTAGAATTCTCCACCAAGGGAAACAATTTTATCTTGCCCACTCTGTCACTTCCCCATATCATTTTATACACCTCAGTTAGTCACCCCTCAGCCGTCTTTGTGCCGAGGAAAATAACCCTAACCTATCCAATCTCTCCTCGTCGCCACATTTTGCTAGCCCTGGCAGCATTCCTGTAAACCTCCTCTACACTCTCTCCAGAGCAAAAACGTCCTTCCTTTAATGTGGCGACCAGAATTGCGCACAATACTCCAGTTGTGGCCTCACCAGGATTTGACACAATTCCAACATTATATCCTTATTTTTATATTCTATACCTATGCCAATGAAGGAGCGCATTCCATATGCTTTCTTAACAACTTGTCTACTTGGAACTGCTGCCTTTAGCGACCTGTGTACTTGTACGCCAAGATCTCTCACTTCATCTGCCCCTCTTAATATATTCCCATTTATTATGTTCTCCCTATAACTGTTTGACCTCCCTAAATGCATGACCTCACACGTCTGTGTTAAATTCCATCTGCCACTTTATCCCCACTCCACCAGCCCATCCATATCATTTTGGAGATTATAGCTATCCTCTCTACACTGTCCACCACTCAGTCAATCTTTGTGTTGTATGCAAATTTCCCAATTGTGCCCCCCACGTTCACCTCCAAATCGTTAAATATAACAGAAATGGTAAGGGTCCCAACACCAAGCCTGTGGCACACCACTTGAAGCAACTTTCCATTTGCAAGGGCAGCATCCTTCGATGTCAGCTCCGGGGTCCCCCAAACTTTGGGAAGAGCAACTGGAGCTTCAAACCCCTCTCCTCTGTGGCAGCATTGCACTGTGCTGTTTATTAACCCTCGAGCAATAGTCATTCAGCTGCTTTTAAAAAATGGGCAAATGACCCCATATCAATCACTTTTATTTTCAAATCCATTCTACAGCTTCCCTGTCTGATGGGGAGGAGGAAGACCAGTTGCATCTCACCTCTAAAGGCTTGGGATTGTTGTCCTTGCGCCTGCTCATCCTGTGCTCGGACTCCACGCTAAATAGCTTGTTTACCCTAACTAGCTCCATATCGCTCCTAATTTCCAAGCTGGTGACAATGCAGCTATGTGCTGGGGCCCCATTGCTTGGTTACTGAAGTTCACATGGTTTTAAACTCTCGCATGAATCACTACTTCCTTTCGGTATTGGCCAGATTTTGCTGGCAGGGATATTTGAAGAATTGCGCAAGTGTTCATGATTCATGGCATAATTGATTTTGAGATGTATTGAGCATGTTTCTAGGTCCCCTCGTTATTGCCGTTTCCAGTAAGAATATTGCCCCCTTCGAAGGAAATTATTTCACCAGTAAACTTTGTTTGGTCCACAATTGGCAAATCTTGGAAAGATTAAAATAAACTCCCAAAGGCAGTCTCTCTTGCTCAGTCTGTTTGAAGTGAATTGCAAAGCAGCACGTTAAGCATGACCCTCCCCCAGACTCTTCAATTGGTGAAATCGGGAGAGGTCAAGATGGAAAGATGGGCATCTCGTCGTCAGGGGTGAGAGTTGACTTGACTTTTTTTTGTTTGTTATGCATATTCAAGATGGGGTCAATTTTCCCTCGCCTTTCTCTTGCCCCTCCCGTCCTCTCAGCGGCCACATACAATAGTGCAAATTAAGTATTCTTACAACAACATATAGGATTTGGTTTGATGCAGAGAGAGGTCAAAATTGCTACACATCATAAAACCGTATGTCTGGCAACACGCATTGCTGATTGGGGAGTGACTTGGCAAGGCAAGGCCCGTGGGCAAGCCAAGGACAATTTGTCCAGTAATGCGGTCATGGTGCCTGCTAGGGAAGTTTTGTGCTGCAGCTGGCCGCCTCTACTTTTGCTAGGTGGCACTTGTGTGCATTTCTGAAGCTTTCTGGCGCCCCCCCCCCGATAATGTCAAAATGCAACGGCCGATGCTGTTACGCAATTATCCCCTTTACTGCCTGGCAAGCTTTTCTGGCAAATCTCCCTTCACATCTCCCATCAAGACAACAGCAGGAAATCATCAACCGCTTCGTTTATAATCCCAACTCCTCCCCCAGTTTGTTTAGAAGCGCATTTTTAAAAAACAAAATAAAAGCTTGAACCAGGAGGCCTCTGATTAGATTCCCAGACAGTGCGCAATTGGCTGATCTCAGCTGAGACCTGCAGCTTTGAGTGTGGTGGTTCGCACTGGTCTGGCTCGATGGCGGCCGGGGTTCCTGCTCTTGACTGCAACCCAGCCAATGACTTGTGCAAGCGTGCGGATGTTGGGTGCGGGCGGAATGCGGGGGTGGGGGGGGGGGGGGGTCTTCTGCGGTGCCCCTCCACACAGACCATCGCGAAGAGTGACCACTTGGAAAGGTACCAGAAAACCTTCCTCCGCACTGCGGCACTCTGGCCATCGGCCAGGAGGCCAGTCAAAAGGAATGTTTTGAAAAAGAGAAGGAATTACTTTTCCTTGTAGGGCTTTAATTTCAGATATTTGTCGCTTGACTCCCGGTTATTATCTAGTGCTGCTTCCCGTTCTCAAGCTAGGCCCCGAGACTAGAATGGGAAGATGTCCCGTCAATTGCTGCCGCTGTCCGATCGGCCGTTTGAATTTGGTGCCGGTGATTTGGAGAATGATGGGGCTGACTGAAAGACTGAGAAGGAGGCGGAGGCAGATGAGCATCAAATCGGGCTGTGGCAGCCTGTGAATGCCAGCAGAATCAGGCTGGTCTCCGCAGTGCAGGGAGAGCAGTATCAGGCTCTCATACAGCTGAGGGCAGCGACAGAATTACTTCATCCGTTGTATTGCATTTGAGCCTGGCACCAGCACATCGCTTGCCAGAGCTGATGGGTGTGAACATTTAGTGTGGAGATCAGGCTGAAGACTCAAACTGCAGCGGTTCAACACCACCGTCCCGAGGGCAATTGGGGATGGGCAATAAATGCTGGCCTAGCAGTGACCCCCCCCCCCCCCCCCCCCCCCCCCCCAAATAAATTAATACTTCTAAAATAAGGCAGTCCCAATATCTGGGTCAAACTGTTCTCTCAAATTTAGAGTACCCAATTTTTTTTTTCCAATTAAGGGGCAATTTAGCGTGGCCAATCCACCGACCCAGCACATTACCTAGGTTGTGGGGGTGAGACCCACGCAGACATGGGGCGAATGTGCAAACTCCACACGGACAGTGACCCGGGGCCGGTTAGCCCAGAGCTGTTACAGTTCAGTAAACTCCGCTTTAAATTTAAATGGACCCTGTGGTCTTATTTAGAACATTGAGCAATAGAACATTGCTGCCACTGTTCTATTTACCTGCCGCTGAACCGCAGGAGGAGTTCAGCATTTTTGTTACAAGATGGGGTTGAGGGGCAGCACGGTGGCGCAGTAGTTAACACTGCTGTCTGCGGCACTGAGGACCCAGGTTTGCACATTCTCCCGGTGTCTGTGTGGGTCTCACCCCCACAACACAAACATATGCAGGTTAAGTGGATTGAACACACTAAATTGCCCCTTAAAAACAAAGACAGGATTGATTTTGATGGGGGGGAAAAGAAAAGAGTGCTGGAGACCAGAGGTTTAATGAATTTGAAATTCATGATGAAAACAGAAATTAATTTCCCTTTGCCGAAATCTAGCTTAAATGCGCAGGAAATGACTTGTAACCACTTCCTGTAGAGTTTCATTCAGGATGTTCTGATTACAAGCCCTTAAAAGATGTTCGATCCCTTTTATAGCCCAGGGTTCAGACCCGTCTCATTCAAGTTTATAATGGTGTAAAGCAGAATCCAAACAAGTGCACCCAGTGTGTTGCTGTGCCAGATTTCTTCATGTGGGGCCTGCATCCTATCATGTCCTATCAGGGCATGGAGCTGGTGGAAACTGTGCCACCTTCTGCTCCTTTTGGGCTGGGTGTACTTGCCCTCTTTTCCACCCCCGCCTTGCAAACATTTCTGCCTTGAGACAATTGCACTGGGCTGGGAATCATCCATCAAAGCGATTTAAAATTGCTAACTTCACCTGTCTCTGCAGGCTTTACATGCACAGTTACTCTGAAAGGTTAGAAGGAAAGTAAGCCGTTCTAACTTCAGAGGAGCTATCTTAAAAACACCCAGACCGTGCCTGACCCGACCCCATTCCTCCTGCCGATAATTGCCACTCCCGAGGAAGTCACGGGCCACAATCTTTAGCCCGCTGCTCCAGCGAGGGTGTGCTTTACTGTCGAAGGTGCCATCTTTGTGATTGTGACGTTAAGCTCTTGGACGGGTATAAAATAAATTTCATGGGGCTACTTGAAAGAGAAACAGCAAAATTCTCCCCGGTGTCCTGAGAAATATTTACCCCATAGTCAGTAATGGCAGCATCACATTGCTCTTTGTGGGATTTTACAGTGTGAAAATGAGCGCCATTTCTACACGCCCTCCCCCCTCACAACAGTGATTTCCTGTTAAAGTCCTTCATCGTAAAGCCCCATGGACGTCCAGAGTTTGTACAAAGGAGTTATGCTATGGGCCAGTGTTCAGAAAACTCCAAAGTAAATTATGGCGTTCACCTGACCTCTAACTGTGTATTGATTTTGGTTACGATGAGCGCGAGAGCCTGCCTTTCAGGTGTGATTCACAGAGTTCTTCGGCGCTTTTAATCAAAACACAAGCTTTATTCTACGAATTTAGTTAACATTTGTATAAACATTAAGTAAGAACTTTTATCAACTACAAACATAAATACCCCACACAGCTACAGTAATCTATGGATAACCCTTAATGAATTCCCCATTATCTGTTCCAATTCAATAACAAAATCCAAGTAAAACCAGAAACCCGTTTTCAAAGGTGTGGCCCAGCACATGGCATTCTTACTGGTACAAGACTTGTTATTATAGAATCATAGAAGTTTACAGCATGGAAACAGGCCCTTCGGCCCAACCAGTCCATGCCGCCCAGTTTTTACCATTAAGCTAGTCCCAGTTGCCCGCACTTGGCCCATAACCCTCTATACCCATCTTACCCATGTAACCATCTAAATGCTTTTTGAAAGACACAATTGTACCCGCCTCTACTACTACCTCTGGCAGCCCATTCCAGACACTCACTACCCTCTGAGTGAAGAAATTGCCCCTCTGGGCCCTTCTGAATCTCTCCCCTCTCACCTTAAACCTATGCCCTCTACTTTTAGACTCCCCTACCTTTGGGAAAAGATGTTGACTATCTACCTTATCTATGCCCCTCATTATTTTATAGACCTCTATAAGATCACCCCTAAGCCTCCTACGCTCCAGGGAAAAAAGTCCCAGTCTATCCAGCCTCTCCTTATAACTCAAACCATCAAGTCCCGGCAACATCCTAGTAAATCTTTTCTGCACTCTTTCTAGTTTAATAATATCCTTTCTATAATAGGGTGACCAGAACTGCACACAGTATTCCAAGTGTGGCCGTACCAATGTCTTGTACAACTTCAACAAGACGTCCCAACTCCTATATTCAATGTTCTGACCAATGAAACCAAGCATGCCGAATGCCTTCTTCACCACCCTGTCCACCTGCGACTCCACCTTCAAGGAGCTATGAACCTGTACTCCTAGATCTCTTTGTTCTATAACTCTCCCCAACGCCATACCATTAACTGAGTAGGTCCTGGCCTGATTCGATCTGCCAAAATGCATATTGATGCTCTTATTCCCCTTTCCAAACAGCAGGTTTGAAATCCTTCCAGAAAGCAATTATCTCCTTTATGTTATCAAGCAGTCTGGAAACAGCTGTTAAGATGAAGATAGAGAGACACTTCTTTCAACCAGTGCAGTTCAAAACCAGTCCAAACTCGAAACAAAAGTAAAACCCAGAGCCACAGCCCAGCTCCGCCCACGCAGACATCACTGAAGCCATGTGATAAGCCAAAAACTTCTTGGGGCGGGACACTCCCCGTGACAGTTATATAAATGCAAGTTCATATATAAACAGTGGTGCAACATGAAAGTAGCTTAGTGGCTATAATCCAATTGAAGGCGGTCTTTTCTCCGAAGACAGGTTATTGGCTGGGTTAGAACTTTCAAGTGGTGCTTGATCAGCATCTTGGCCGTTACTGTATATTATCGTAGAATCACTACAGTGCAGAAGGAGGCCATTCGGCCTATCGAGTCTGCACCAATGCTCTGAAAGAGTACTTCACCCAAGACCCCACCGTATCCCATTAACCCCTTAATCTAGCCTACACATCTTTTTGACACTAAGGGGCAATTCGGCAAGTCTAATCCACCTAACCTGCATATCTTTGGACTGTGGGACGAAACCGGAGCACCCGGAGGAAACCCACGCAGACGCAGGGGAGGGGGGCGTGCAAACTCCACACAGTCACCCAAGGCTGGAATTAAACCCGGGTCCCTGGCGCTGTGCCATTGTGCAGTCAAACCACCAGCCAAGATCAAAAGGACCCAGAAGTGGTGAGGCCCTTGCTGAGACTCCAAATGTATTTCTTGTATCTCTTTCCACTAGACAGCCCCAGATCTGAAATCATCACTGCAGCAGCTAGCTTGTCATGCTGGAATGCATTACAGGGATTATCTACACCGTGTAATAGTTTGTAAACGTTATCATGGGGGGGGGGGGTTGTTATTTGGACTGTAAAATTCCACAAGGTTTAATCGCTTTGCTGCTGTGACCACACCATGCAAGTTAACACCCGTCTGAGTCTTCATTGTGGAAAGCAGGGGATGGACATTACTGAAATAGTTTTTTTTTTTTGCACGCCCCAGCACTTGTGAAAAGTTGAGATGCCAGGATCATTTCCGGTAAATGGGTGTGGAGAATTAAAATTGGCAGCCAAATATGTTGCGGCGCTTCTTCAGTGTTCCGGCCATTCAAGGTGTGCTGTTCCGCTGATTGTTTGGTGTAACTGAGAACGTTCTCGGTTCTCTGGGAGGAGACAGTGGGGCGCGTCTCTGCAATTGATGACGAAAAGAATCCGTACTGAAATGGGAAGTGACTTCTGAAAGTTAACATGGGTTGGAATTCAGAGGAGCTTGCGGCTTGCAACGGCAGTGGTTTTGAAATTGATGGTTTCAAATTGGGCTGTAATCTAATTGAAAGAATTTGATGCTTTCAGTGTTGTGTGTCTTGTAGCTGTCACCTGTCCAACACAACTTGGGGCCATATATTTTAAGTCACACTTGGGAAACTGTGTCGTCTCTTTTCTCCACCCCATGCCCATGACCAGCTTATCTTCTGAAGTTAGCGGTCCCAAGCTGACTGGTGTCTTGAGGTCGAAACAGAAATGAGATTCAGTCAATCGGTTTTGATGGCCCTGCAGGATTGTGCTGCAGTCAGCGGACCATGTGCTGTCGATTATCTTTGGTTGTTGGAGCCACCCACCCCTCATAGATATGTATGCAGCCGTCTGGGTGCATTGGAAAGCAGTGTGGTGAATGGGAACCGTTCATCTTGATTTAATAAATGCTTTATCTCCATATTACTCCGAAGACCGCCGCATGCCCGCAGACCAGAGGAAGTGGTGAACACTTCATCCAGGCGTGTCTCCGCAGCCCACCTGGACATTTGCTTAAGAGCGGCATTTGGGGAACAAGTTATTCATCGATCTCACAAGGTCTGAGAGCAGAACTGTATGTGTTGGTGAAGTGGGCTATTTCACCATGCTTTTTTGAAGAATTCCCAATGGTTTTCCTGACGACTATTTCCCTCCCTAGTGATCCCATTTCGGGATGAGTTGATTCCATGTTGAAATGTGGTTCTGAATTTCCTCCTGGCACCTAAGGCAGGCAGCCTTCAAACGCGACCTTCTGACTTAACGGAGAGCGACAGCGGTGGCCTGTGGATCTGTTGTTTCAGTTCTTTCCACGTTGTGTCAACCCGTGGCGCTTTCCAGTGGTCAGTCGAAGTGAACAGCAGTGGCAATGCATGTCCACTTCCTGCTGGCTTCTTCCAGAGCAGCCGTGAAACTGGCCTTTCCAAGACTAATAGAGAAGAAGATGCAGATAAAACGTGTGGCCCTCAGTAGTTGCCCAAATTGAATGACGTGATTTTGTTTTTAATCTTGCAGAGCTGTTCTGTCGAAGACAAGGAAATGGCAGCAGAGACTCAGACTTTGAACTTTGGACCCGAATGGTAATGTATAACCGTAACACTTTGTGTGACAATTGGGAGTCATACTTTCTAAATTTAGAGTATGTTATGGGTCAGGGTTTAGAGAATCCCAAAATGTATTATGGGGTTCACCTGACCCACAACTTTTACGAGATTGTGGTATGGGGCGCACACGGCCCACTCTACAGGTGTGGTACAGCAGAAATGGAAAGTATTTTTAAAAGCAAAACTATGTTTATTCTATGAACTTAGTTAACCTTTTTAAAACATACAGTGAACATCTTAGCAACTATCAATTCAAATACAACCCCGAAAGAATACAACACTAAGTAATTCTTAAACTTTCCTTTTAACATTCATAATAAGACATTAAAAAAACCTTTTAACAGAAGCACATAAGGTTTAAATTCACTACTGAGAACAGTTATCACTTTGAATTCACCAAATGATCAAGCAAGTCTTTAGATGGCAGAGAGAAACAACATTACATCTTCTTTGGCTGGCTGCAGCTCCAACATTAAAACAAAAGCAAAAAACACAGACGCACCCAAGCTTTCCTCAAAGCGAAGCTAAAAGCTCACAGTCCAGCTCCACCCACACTCTGACATCACTGAAGTACTAAACACCCATTTCTTAAAGGTACTCTCACATGACACCTCCCCCCCCCCCCCCCAAGAAAAAAAAATGAACCATCAACTTCAAGATGGTTTCATTTTCCACCTTTTCACTATCCTTTAAGAAATGCACACAGTAAATATACGTTTTTGTTTCAAAAAAATAACAGGCGCAAACAGGTATAATAATATAGTCCATTTTTGTTCTTCCCCCAACTGGAATCCTTCTCAATTGACAGTCTCTTTGAACAAGAAGGTCTCTGCACGATCCATCCATTTCTCTACGCATCGGCATTTCTCTTTAAAGTCAGATACTTTAGTTCAATCTGATCGCAGAGTCCCTTGTAATTCTCCAACACAGGAGCATTGGTTATCACAGCTTTCAGGCAGTCAAATGCCTGTTGAAACTCCGCTGTCTACTGACATTTTTGACTTTTCTTCAGCAAGTCCATCAGTGGAGCAACCACGCTACAAAATTTGGCACAAATGTTCGATCAAATCCACTCATGCCAAGAAATCGCATTATTTCAACAGATCGCTAAAAGGGGCAACACAGGTTGAGAAGGTAGTCAAGAAGGCATACGGCATGCTTGCCTTCATTGGCTGGGGCATTGAGTATAAGAACTGGCAAGTCATGTTATAGCTGTATAGAACCTTAGTTAGGCCACACTTGGAGTATAGTGTTCAATTCTGTTTGCCACACTACCAGAAGGATCGGCGCAACATCGAGGGCCGAAGGGTCTGTACTGCGCTGTAATGGTCTATGTTCTATGTTCTACATGGAACACACCAGAATGACAGGGAGTGGGATAGCTTGATCTTGGTTTCGGACAATGCTCGGCACAACATGGTGGGCCGAAGGGCCTGTTCTGTGCTGTACGGTTCCATGTGGAGGCTTTAGAGAGGTACAGAAGAGATTTACCAGGATGTTGCCTGGTATGGAGGGCATTGGCTATGAGGAGAGGTTGAATAAACTCTCTTTGTTCTCACTGGAACGACGGAGGTTGAGGGGCGACCTGACAGAGGTCTACGAAATTATGAGGGGCAAAGACAGAGTGGATAGTCAGAGGCTTTTTCCCAGGGTAGAGGGGTCAGTTACTGGGGGGTTTAAGGTGCAGGGGGCAAGGTTTAGTGGAGATGTACGAGGCAAGTATTTTACACACAGGGTAGTGGGTGCCTGTAACTCGCTGCCGGAGAAGGTGGTGGAAGCAGGGACGATAGTGACGTTTAAGGGGCATCTTGACAAATAGATGAATAGGATGGGAATAGAGGGATACGGACCCCGGAAGTGCAGAAGATTTTAATTTAGTCAGAAAGCATGGTCGGCACGGGCTTGGAGGGCCGAAGGGCCTGTTCCTGTGCGGTACTTTTCTTTTGTTCTTTATTTCCCTCGGTGTCGAAATTATTGGAAACTCCCCAATAACTTTTGGTTTCACATCCCGTGGGACCATTCAATCCTGTCCCGATTGTATGGCCAAGGAAAGTGACTTGGGTTTTTCCAAACTCACTTTTGGCTAGGTTTATCACCAAACCCGCCTCCTGAAGTCAATTGAATAACTCCATCAGATGCTTCAAATGTTCTGTCCATGTCAGGCTAAAAATTACCAGATCGTCGATGTATACAACACAATTGGGTAATCCTGAAACGACTTTGTTCGTTAACCGTTGAAATGTGGCTGGGGTGTTTTTCGTGCCAAATGGCATAACTTTGAATTGGTATATACCGTCTGGAGTCACAAAAGCTGAAAATCCCCTTTGCCCTTTCGGATAAAGGTACCTGCCAGTAACCTTTAATCTCCACTGGCAAAACTATGAACTTTGGATTTCTTGTCCGCTACCCGTTTCATCACATGTTGTGCTCCTTTTAAATGCTGTCTCGCCAATTCACGTGCTCTATTTAATAGTTCCCTAAAATTTGACACATTATCCAATAATGTAATTTCCGATTTCTCGCTCACCAATTTTTCCTTTATCAATTTAAGTGGCCCTCTTACCTCATGACCAAAAATTAGTTCAAAAGGACTGAATTTGGTTGACTCATTAGGTGCATCCCTAATTGCAAACAGTACGAATGGAATTCCTTTACCCCAATCCTCTGGATAATCGTGACAATAAGCCCTCAACATTGTCTTTCGTGTCTGATGCTACCTTTCTAACGCTCCCTGCTGTTCTGGATGGTATGCAGTTGATTTAAATTGTTTTCTTCCTAAACTATCCATAACTTTGAATAACCTTGAGGTAAAATTCGATCCTTGATCTGATTGTATTTCTGTGGGTAGTCCGTATCTAGCAAAGAATTTAAGTCATTCCTCCACAATCTTTTTAGCTGTAATATTACATACTGGAATGGCCTCTGGAAACCTAGTACACACAAAGATTATTGTCAAAAGATATTGATTCCCACTTTTTGTTTTAGGAAGCGGTCCTATGCAATCATTTAGGACCCTTGTAAAAGGTTCCTCAAATGCTGGAATGGGTACTATGGGCGCTGGTTTTATCGCTGCTTGAGGTTTCCCTATCACTTGACATGTGTGACATGATAGACAATATTTAACTACATCTTTATGTAGTCCAGGCCAAGAAAAAATGTTTTTGGATTTTAGCTTGAGTTTTCCTTACTCCCAAATGGCCCCCCACTGGTACCTCATGTGCAACTCGCAACACCTCCTTTCTGTACCCGACCGGCAATACTACTTGATGAACTTCTGCCCACGTTACATTCGCCTGCATATGTAAAGGTCTCCATTTTCTCATCAAGACATCATTTGTACGGTATTAACACTCTGGTATACACTCAGATTCCTCTTCCTTATATACTTTCTGATACATCCGTTTTATTTCTACATCTTTCTGTTGTAACACCGCCAATTTTCCTGAACTAAAAATATCCGCCTCCTACTCCACCTGTTCTTGTTCTTTTTCAACCATCTGATCAAAAGTCGTTTCTGATAACGGTACTTCAACTTCACCTTCACTCTTTGATTTCTCCTCTTGTCTTAACCTGTGACTTTGCGACCTTGTTACTACACAATCTGGAAAAATCCCAGGATATTCGTCCTTCATCACTTCAGTTGTCTGATTTTCCACTGGCTTATCAACCACAGTAGGCATCACTCCCACCTGCAATTCAGGTATATCATTACCCAAGATAAACTGTATTCCTGGACAAAATAGTTTCTCTATTACTCCTACTACCACTGGACTTTCCAACCGTACCTTATATAATGGAACACGACTCCTCTCACCCTGAATTCCACATATTACCACCTTTTCTGCCAATATTCTTCCCAAATTACATAACTCCTCATCTCTTACCATCAAAGATTGACTAGCTCCCGTATCTCTTAAAATTGTGACTTCTTTACCTGCTCCTCCTGATACACATGAGTAAACTTTACCCACACAAGTAAATTCTTTAAAGAGATCAGGCACCTTCTTATCAATCACATCTTGATCAGGCTGTGGCCATTGTCCTGTGGCCATTTCATTTGTTTAGCCACCTTCTCAAATGAAATGAAAAAGGCTTCTACCTCCTTCTTGTGAAACCTTGGCCATGCTTGGACATATTTAAATAGATCCCCACCAAGCCTTCGACTTTGAGGCTCTTTCTCTTTATCCTCATCACTATCCTCAAACTGTACATTTCCCTTTAAATCCGCCAATCTTAACTGACTCGTGTTCCATGGCCATTTCCCGAAGTTCAAACTCTCTCTTCTTTTTCCTCTCTCTTTTTCTTTTTCCTCTCTATCTCTTTCGTATTCAAGCTGCTTTAATTCTTTCTCATGTTCCATTTGTTTAATTTGTAACTGAATTTGAGTCAGACTGTATGTCAGGCAACTTTAAATGCTTAGCCACCACCATAATTACCTCATCTTTTCGCATTTTGTCAGGTAATGTTAACTGCAATGTTTTTGCCAAATCTAACAGTCTGCTTTTAGTCTCTGTCCATAAGGTAATGCGTGTGACTGTCTCCACCCCCAAAAACCTCTGAGCCTCTGAAGGAGCCACTGTCCACAACACACTCCCTACATAAACTGAAATACCACACCTGAAAAACAACCACAATATGCTCACCCCTCACTGTCTTTCAGTTCACTTCGCCAGTCCAATAGATAGACTTTTATCCCCGTCGAGCCCCCAATTTGTTATGAGCCAGGGTTTAGAGAACCCTAAAATGTATCATGGAGTTCACCTGATCCACAATTTTTACTAGATTGTGGTATGAGGAGCACATGGCCCATCTACAGGTGTGGTGCAGCGGAGATCGAGAAGTATTTTTTAAAGCAAAGCAATGTTTATTCTATGAACTCAGTTAACCTTTTTAAAACATACAGTGAACATCTTAGCAACCATCAATTTATTCAAATACAACCCTCAAAGAATACAACACTAAGTTATCCTTAAAATTTCCTTTCAACATCCATATGACAAAAAACCTTTTAACAGAAGCACAGGTTTAAATTCACTACTGAGAACAGTTATCACTCTGAATTCACCAAATGATCAAGCGATAGTCTTTAGATGGCAGAGAGAAACGACATTACACCTTCTTTGGCTGGCTACAGCTCCAACACTAAAACGAAACCAAAAAACACAATCACACCCAAGCTTTTCTCAAAGTGAAACTAAAAGCTGACAGACAGCCCAGCTCCACCCACACTCTGACACCACTGCAGTAATAAACACCCATTTCTTAAAGGTACTCTCACATGACAAGTACCAATTCTTTTTTTAAGGGGCAATTTAGCGTGGCCAATCCACCTACCCTGCACATCTTTTGGGTTGTGTGACACGGAAAGAATGTGCAAATTCTACACTGACAGTGACCCGGGCTGGGATTGGGACAATTGGGAGTAATAACGGAGTTATAGGGTACCGAGACTTTGTGTGTCCGTTTGTGCAGCTGATTCTGCCGTGGGCGTCTCGATTCATTCGATGTAGCGTCTTTTTGAAAACTCGCCACTATTCTTAGATGTCCCCCTATCCCAAAAAAAGGGTCGATATTCTAAATGGTGATCAGGGATTCTCACTCCCCGACTCCGATGCAAGCTTCAGTGGGTGCTATTCAGGTCAAACTATGTTTTCACGTTATCCCCCGGTATAACCCATACCTTCACCGAAGATTTCATCTACTTACCACTTAGTAGCATCGATCTTGGGTCCCGCATTGCTAAGTAAGTAAAGTAGACTTTAGAATACCCACTATTTCTGGTTAAATTTTAAGTTATTTTATTATAATATATTTTCTTTTAAAAGCTGCAATTACTGTCTTTACAGAAAGGTAAAAAGATCTTGCTTCTGGATCCTTCTGGTTGGTTGAAGGGACCTTCAGGCCTTAACAATCAATCTTCTTTAAAGTCTGGTCTTCTTTAGATGTATTTGCTGGTTAACTCAGTTGCTGTGTCCTATCTTTCCCATGTATGAGACCTGACTGCTGGCTATCTCCGAGCTGACGCTGGCTCCTTTTTAAATTCTAGTCTTCCTTCGATGTATTAGCTATTTTAGCTCAGCTGCTGTGCCCTGTCCATTTCCCATGACCGAGCTGACTGTAATCTGACTCTGAGCTGCTTGTTCCTTCTCTCTCTCTCTCTGGTTCTGCTTCTGGTACTCGTTGCCCTGGTCTCTTGGTTTATATTCTCTTTCTAACAATTAGGTTTTTATGACGTTATTGTAAAGTAACTCTTATTTTCTTTGATTGTAAAAAGTATCTTTGATCTAAACCTTCTAATCCAACTAAGTATTCATTTTGACATGACTTCATCTCATAGATCTGATTACATTGTTTCCTTTGTGATGTTCAAAATGCTTTGGTTTCAACAGAGGTGTGAATTTTAATTCCTATCATTTCTATAGTTTTATTTTCCAATTGTGTCCTCCGCTCATAATTTTGACTTTGATGTTGGCTTTGAATTATGTTTCTCGTAGACTGATGGTCTCCAGTTTTCTTTAATTTACCTGGTTCAGCAAATTTTCACACTTCGAATTCTCACCAAATTCAACTGAACTTTATCTTTTCCTTTCCAGATGCTACTAAGATAGTTACTTTCAATGAAGGTGTGAGCCATTGTTTTTGGCTTGATTCAAAATCCTGTTTGTCTCGTTTGCTAAGCCTGCTTGACCAAGGCTATCTGCATTTTACAATCCTTCCCTGGCAGCTGCTGTTAACCCTTTGTGGGATCTTTCCCTGTATCTCCTCATGTTTCTCTCAGACCAGATATTGCCAGACTTCCATGTTAAAAATGACAAATCTTTCCATATTTTCAATAACGAGCGTCTTTGGCGAAGAATGGCAGTGAGCACTGTTTGTACCCGAATCGCAAACTGTTACGGTTGCAGAAGGAGGCCATTTGGCCCAGTGTCAGCACCGGCTCTCTGAATGTACCATTTCCCCCGCATTCTCCCTGTAACCCTGCACATTCTTCCTTTTCAGATAATCCCATTTCAGTCTTTCGGTTAAACCTCCCTCTACCACACTCTCGAGCAGTGCAGTCACAACTCTTAACCACTCGCCGCATAAAAAATGTTCTTCCTCCTATCACTTTTTTGCTTCTTTTATTAATCACTTTAAATCCGTGCCCTCTTGTTCTTGACCCTTTCACGAACAGTTTCTCCCCCTCTGCTCTGTCCAGACCCCTTATGGTTTTGAATAGCTCTACCAAACCGCCCCTCTACCATCTCTTTCCCAAGGAAGTGAGTCCTAGCTTCTCCAATCTATCTTCTTAACTGAAGTTCCTCATTCCTGCAAGCATTCTCATCCATCTTTTACTGCACCCCCTCGATGCCTTCATGTCCTTCCTAAGGTACTGTGCTTAGAAGTAGTCACAGTAATCTAGCTGAGGCGGAGTTAGTGACTTATACAAAGTCAACATAAACCCCTTGCTTTTCAACTCTGTGACTCTATTAATGAAGTCAGGATACTGTATGCTTTATTAACTGCTTTCTTAACCTATCCTGCCACCTTCAATGATTTATCCTGTCAGGACCTGCTGCTCCTCGATCTCCTTTAGAATTGTACCAGTTACTTTATATTGTCTCTCCTTGTCCTTCCTCCCAGACTGAGTCACCTCACATTTCTCTGCATTGAACTTCATCTGCCACCTGTCTGCCCATTCCACCAACTTATCTGTGTCTCTTTTGAGGTTTGCACCATCCTCCTCACAGTTCGCAATGCTTCCAAGTTTTATATCGTCTGGAAACTTTGACCACTACCATGGGCAGCATGGTAGCACAGTGGGTAGTACTGTTGCTTCACACTGCCAGGGTCCCGGGTTCGATTCCCGGCTTGGATCACTGTCTGTGCGGAGTCTACACGTTCTTCCTGTGTCTGTGTGGGTTTTCTCCGGGTGCTCCGGTTTCTTCCCACAAGTCCCGAAAGACTTGAATGTTAGGTGAATTGGACATTCTGAGTTCTCCCTCAGTGTACCCGAACAGGCGCCAAAATGTGGCGACGAGGGGATTTTCACAATAACTTCATTGCAGTGTTAATGTAAGTCTACTTGTGACAATAAAGATTATTTAAAAAAATAGTGTCCTGTCCACCAGGGGTTAAGTGAAAAGTAGAGGCCCCACCACTGACTGGGGAACCCCATGGCAAACCTTCCTCCAGTACAATAAACCTTTCATTAACTACTGCTCCCTGTTTCCTGTCGGTAAGCCACTTCCGCATTCATATTGCAACTGTCCTTTTTATCCTGTGAGCTACAGCTTCGCTCACGGGTCCGATGTGCGGCACTGGATCTAACGCCTTTTAGAAGTCTGTGTAGACCACGTCAACAGCATTGCCTGTTGCAATCCTCTCTGTTTCAGCCTCAAAAAGAACCGGAAGTTAAAGATGATTTGCCCCTAAGAAATCCACACCGACTTTCCTAAGTTACCCATTTTTGTCCATTTAACTGTTGATTTTGACCTACACTGTTGTATCTAGAAGTCTGCCCACACCAAAGTTGAACTGATTGGCCTGTAGTTCATGGGCTTATCTTTTTCCAATAAGACTGTATTGTTTGCAATTTCCCAGACTTCTGGGGCCACTGCTGAGTCAAAGGAAGAGTGAAAAATTACCACCCGTGCCTCTACAATTTCCACTCTTGCTTCCCTCTATACCCTTTGATGCATCTCATCCGGTCCTGGTGCCTTATCAAGTTTTAAGTAACGACACGCTATCCAAACCTTTGCAAAATATTCATTTAGTGCCTCGGCTCTGCCCAATGCCTCCATGTGTAAATCTCCTTTTTGGTCCCGAATTGGCCCTACTCTTATTATTTATATGCCTATGGAAGACTTTGGGGATTCCCTTTTATGCTCGCTGCCAATCTCCCTTCATACTCCCTTGTATAAGAACTAGAAACAGGAGCAGGCCATCTGGCCCCTCGAGCCTGCTCCGCCATTTAATGAGATCATGGCTGATCTTTGTGGACTCAGCTCCACTCTCCGGCCCGTACACCATATCCCCGAATCCCTTTATTCTTTAGAAAGGCATCTTATCTTTTTCTTAAAAGCGTTTAAAGAAGGAGCCTCAACTGCTTCACTGGGCAAGGAATTCCAGAGATTCACAACCCTTTGGGTGAAGACGTTCCTCCTAAACCCGGTCCTAAATCTACCTCCCCTTATTTTGAGGCTATGCCCCCTAGTTCTGCTTTCCCCGACCAGTGGAAACAACCTGCCCGCATCTATCCTATCTATTCCCTTCATAATTTTATATGTCTCAAAAAGATTCCCCCGCATCCTTCTAAACTCCAATGAGTACAGTCCCAGTCTACTCAACCTCTCGTCATAATCTAATCCCCTCAACTCTGGGATCAACCTAGTGAATCTCCTCTGCACTCCCTCCAGTGCCAATATCTCCTTTCTCAGGTAAGGAGACCAAAACTGAACACAATACTCCAGATGCGGCCTCACCAACACCCTACACAATTGCAGCATAACCTCACTAGTCTTGAACTCCATCCCTCTAGCAATGAAAGACAAAACTTGATTAGCCTTCTTAATCACCTGATGCACCTGCACACCAACTTTTTGCGACTCGTGCACCAGCACACCCAGGTCCCTCTGCACAGCAGCATGTTTTAACATCTTACCGTTAAATAATAATCCATTCTGCTGTTATTCCTCCCAAAATGGATAGCCTCACACTTGGCAACATTGAATTCCATCTGCCAGACCCTAGCCCATTCACCTAACCTATCCAAATCCTTCTGCCGACTTCCGGTATCCTCTGCACTTTTTGCTTTACCACTCATCTTAGTGTCGTCTGCAAACTTTGACACATTGCACTTGGTCCCCAACTCCAAATCGTCTATGTAAATTGTGAACAACTGCGGGCCCAACACTGATCCTTGAGGGACCCCACCTGTTACAGGTTGCCAACCAGAGAAACACCCATTTATCCCCACTCTCTGCTTTCTGTTAGTTAACCAATCCTCTACCCATGCTACCACTTTACCCTCAATGCCATGCATCTTTAGTTCATGCAGCAACCCTTTGTGTGGCACCTTGTCAAAAGCTTTCTGGAAATCCAGATATACCACATCCATTGGCTCCCCATTATCTACTGCACTGGTAACATCCTCAAAAAATTCTACCAAATGAGTCAGGCACGACCTACCCTTTGTGAACCCATGCTGCGTCTGCCCAATGGGACAATTTCCCTCCAGGTGCCCTGCTATTTCCTCCTTAATGATAGATTCCAGCATTTTCCCTACAAACGAAGTTCAGCTTACCGGCCTATAATTACCCGCTTTCTGCCGACCTTTTTTAAACAGTGGTGTCACGTTTGCTACTTTCCAATCTTCTGGGACCACCCCAGAGTCGAGTGAATTCTGATAAATTATCACTGGTGCGTTTACAATTTCCCTAGCCATCTCTTTTAACACTCTGGGATGCATCCCATCAGGGCCAGGAGACTTGTCTACCTTTAGCCCCATTAGCTTGCCCAATACTGACTCCTTAGTGATTACAATCATCTCAAGGTCCTCACCTATAATATCCTTATTTCCATCAGTCACTGGCATGCTATTTGTGTCCTCCACTGTGAAGACTGACCCAAAAATTCTGTTCAGCTCCTCAGCCATTTCCCTGTCTCCTATTATTAAATCTCCCTTCTCATCTTCCAAAGGACCAATATTTACCTTAGCCACTCTTTTTTGTCTTGTATATTTGTAGAAGCTTTTACTATCTGCTTTCATGTTCTGAGCCAGTTTACTTTCATAGTCTACCTTACTCTTCTTTATGGCTTTTTTAGTAGCTTTCTGTTGTCCCCTAAAGACTTCCCAGTCCTCTAGTCTCCCACTAATTTTTGCCACTTTGTATGTTTTTTCCTTCAATTTGATACTCTCCCTCACCTCCTTAGATATTCACGGTCGATTTTTCCCCTTTCTACCGTCTTTCTTTTTTTTTTGATACTTCACTTTTCCGAACCTCTTGCATTCAGCTGGGTTCCCAGTTGTATCTTTTTTTTAAGCTGACCAAAGATGTGCAGGTTAGGTTGATTGGCCATGCTAAATTGACCCTGGATGTTGGAAGGTTAAATTGGGTTACGGGGATAGGGCAGGGGAGCGGGCCTAGGCAGAGTGCTCTTTCGGAGGTTTGGCCTAGACTCAACAGGCCAAATGGCCTCCCTCTGCACAATAGGGATTCTATGACTCCTGTCATTAACACACATTTTCTTCCTTATCTTAATTTCCATCTCCTTTGTCTTCCAGGAAAGAAGTTGGATATTTGTCTTTGTTGATAGTTCCGTTTACACCGCAGTTTTAATGTCATCATTATATAGAATGACCCTTAATGAATTGCACTCTCTCTCTCCCTCTCGTTGCAGGCTTCGTGCGTTGTCCAGTGGCGGAAGCATTGCCTCCCCACCACCTTCACCTGCATTGCCAAAATACAAATTAGCAGATTATCGATATGGAAGAGAGGAAATGCTAGCACTTTATATGAAAGATAACAAGGTATTAGCAGCACCTTTCAGCCCAGTATGGTCAGAAATGTAATTTCCCGTCGTACAAGTCTGCCCATTTCTATTGAGTGATGTTTCGTGATATGGCAATATTTGTCAGCTGCCCTCTGGCCGTGCTGTACTGAATTTTTGCTTTGCCATCACAAAGCTCGTGTGCTGGATATTGTGCACAAAAATTCTTTTTGTAATCTTCGATGACATCCAAGAAGGTTCGGGGAGCCGTACAGCATCAAGAGGAACTGCTAGTGCTCAGTCCCGATGGGTGACAGATCCCGCTCCCTGATTCCACTTTGATCGCTGGCTCTCGGTTTGTTTTTGGTTGTGACCTTCATTCGTCTTGTCAGTTGTTTCCTTGTGTGAGCAGAAGACTGTTCCTGGTGGTTTATATGTTCCTTGTTGTGTTCTGCTGCTTCGTGTAGCATAAGCTGCTTCCTTGATGTACGCTTTGACAAAGGAAGCTCCAGACTATGAAATGAGTTCAACTTGTTTATTGAACTATTAACACAGTTCTTAAATGAATTCGACTCTCTGCTAGTCTAGCTGTAGTAACTCAGTCTATCTTTACCAGCCTGCTCTAAGCCACGTGCTGGGTGTGATGCTGTTGATCAACCCTGATGTACTCTCTAGATGTCTGTCTGTGGAAAGAGGCAGAGCATGTGTGCCCTGTCCTTTTATATGGGTTGTGAAGTGCCCCCTTGTGGTAATGCCACCTCTGGGTGTCCTGATTACCCATTGGTTGTGTCCTGTTGTAATGACCCATTGGCTGACTGTCTACATGTCTTGACATCTCTGGTGCTCCCTCTCGTGGTTACTTAGTTGTAGTGTATTTACATTAACCCCTTGTGTATATAGTGATGCATATCACCACATTCCTGAGTTAGAAACTAGTTGCCCGACATCAATCCAGAGTTTACGTGTTGAGTGTTTCAGTCGATGGAGCAGGCACATTTGGATGTTAACATCGACGGCCTGACCCATTCCGCAGGTCCGTTTGCAACTGAATGCAACCAGAAAATCGTGCAAATTGGTTAAACGGAAAGGAACTCTGTGGGCTTCAGCATTGGAGTGGAGTCAAGCCACCAGGCCGCCTCGGCAGAATTTGTACAGCCTAGGTTCCGTCAAAGAAGTTGGATTTAAAAACTGGCGGGGTATCAGCCTTGTTCCAATTAGGTAGCTCCGACCAAGGGACCCCTGCTGTCCAAGGGTGAGAAGATAATGAGCAGGATAGCTTTTGGGTGCTACTGGCAAAG
The DNA here is from genome assembly GCF_047496885.1 of Scyliorhinus torazame. Taxonomy (NCBI): domain Eukaryota; kingdom Metazoa; phylum Chordata; class Chondrichthyes; order Carcharhiniformes; family Scyliorhinidae; genus Scyliorhinus; species Scyliorhinus torazame. The sequence continues at coordinate 17,858,903 of NC_092737.1, forward strand.
TGGGTTTCAGTGGCGTTAGATCTAACCATGCTCCTGACAGCTGGTCAGATTAGTTAAATGTGGGCAGCACGGTGGCGCAGTGGATTAGCCCTGCTGCCTCACGGCGCCGAGGTCCCAGGTTTGATCCTGGCCCTGGGTCACTGTCTGTGTGGAGTTTGCACATTCTCACCGTGTTTGCGTGGGTTTCGCCCCCACAACACACAGATGTGCAGGGTAGGTGGATTGGCCACACTAAATTGCCCCTTAATTGGAAAGAATGAATTGGGTACTCTTAAAGTTAAAGAAAAAAAAGATTAGTTAAACGTACGATGAGTGACGCAGAATATGGAGGAAGGCAGAGACTCTGGTGACATTGGTGATCTCTATACTGTGACTGTGGTTGCTAATGGAAACTAATGTTTAATCAGATGCGTGGAGTGATAATTCATGGCTGTAATCCACACAGTGCATTAGTGAGGATGCCCTTGAAATGTTCTATTACAGTTAGCTCCGGTCCTTGAAGTCCCAGAGAAAGAAATGGGAAAGGGTTGTTGAATACATTTATTCGTGGTGCGATAACATTGGCAGTCTGGCAAGCTATGGTGTTTGTGGGCTTTTGAACGTATCATTTTAATTTGTAACTTTAGTAAAGCAGAACAGAGGTCAGTTGCAATTCTCTTCCCCCCCCCCCCCCCCCCCCCCCCCCAAACCCAGCCTTTACCATTTGACCCTCGCCAGAAAAGGCTAGCGAGTTGCCCCCGACAGGCTCCCATCATTTGCCTCCTTGCTTGAAAGAATGACGCCCTGCTGTGCTTTCAGTAAGTAAGTGAGAATATTGGCCAATGGTGCGGTGCACAGGGACAGCATTGCAAAACTCGCTCCGAAGCGGCCCACAAGACCAGTAGCTGTCCGAGATCGATGATGTGAGAGGCTGTAAGCTGAGGTTATGCCAGTGCATTGTGCTGATGCCTATTCCTGGTTTTATCTCATCAGGTTCCTGAAGAGTTGTCGGACAAAGAATTTCTGGCTATCTTACAAGATGAGCCGCTTCTGCCCTTAGCACTTGTACCTCTTACAGAGGAAGAGCAGGTGGGTGGTGTTAATGTGCTTTGTTAAAAGCTGCAAATATAGCTGGATGCACGGTGTGTAAACATTAGTTATTTTCATGAACTGAGCAATACTTGTACCAGCCATCCTCCCTCAAGGTCTCCTGGACTTGTGGACTTAAAACTGGGTCACTGCTGATAAACGTCCAACTAAATAGCAAGGGAGTATGAATAGATGTTGTTTCCTCTCCTGCTCCTTCTCCAACCCCCGTCTGCAGGGAAGGCAGATCAGCTGTATAAAAAAAACCCCAGTGCATTTGTCCCCTCAATAGGATCTGCTGTGTCAGGATCGTGTTCTCATTTCCTCTGTCTCTCACTCTTTCTGCCTTTCCTCCACTCCACGCCACCGCCTTGTCGAGACATCTTGTGCGTTAACTGTGTGGTTAAAACTGGCATATCACGGCTTCTGGTGTCACAGTCTTCAAAGAGCTGCAAGGTTGCTCTGGGCCCTTGGAAGAAATGAGCCTCCTTTTCATGGTTGCAGTGCACCTTGGGAGTGAGGGAATTAAATTGCCCAAACTCGCGCCATCTTTCCGAAAGGAATCAAAACTGAGTGCGCGCGGACATTATGGAGGGAGTTTGGGTTGCGTCATTCAATCCCGTACAAAGCAGTTTTAATGAGAAATATCTTGAGATGCGTCAGGGAAGAATTATTCAACAAAGTTTGCGCCACATAAGGAGGCCCGGGGGTTGGAAATGGGTAGGTTTGGATTTGTTTGTTTATTGTCACGTGTACCGAGGTACAGTGAAAAGTATTTTCCTGCGAGCAGCTCAAACAGATCATTAAGTACAGGAAAATAAAATACAAAGAAAATAAGAGGGCAACACTAGGTCCACAATGTAAATACATAGACACCGGCATCGGATGAAGCATACAGGGTGTAGTATTAATCAGGTCAGTCCATAAGAGAGTTGTTTAGGAGTCTGGTGACAGCGGGGAAGAAGCTGTTTTTGAATCTGTTTGTGCGTGTTCTCAGACTTTTGTATCTCCTGCCTGATGGAAGAAGTTGGAAGAGTGAGTAAGCCGGGTGGGAGGGGTCTTTGATTATGCTGCCCGCTTTCCCCAGGCAGCGGAGGTGTAGATGGAGTCAACGGATGGGAGGCGGGTTCGTGTGATGGACTGGGCTGTATTCACGACTCTCTGAAGTATCTTGCGGTTGCCATACCAGACTGTGATGCAGCCAGATAGGATGCTTTCTATGGTCCATCTGTAAAGGTTGGTAAGAGTTAATGTGGACATGCCGAATTTCCTTAGTTTCCTGAGGAGGTATAGGCGCTGTTGTGCTTTCTTGGTCGTAGCGTCGACGTGGGTGGACCAGGTCAGATTTCTGGTGATGTGCACCCCTCGGAATTTGAAGCTGTTAACCATCTCCACCTCGGCCCCGTTGATGCTGACAGGGGTGTGTACAGTACTTTGCTTCCTGAAGTCAATGACCAGCTCTTTAGTTTTGTTGGCATTGAGGGATTGATTGATGTCGGAATTTTAAGGTTTTCAGGAGATGCAGCTGGAGAGGTAGAGAGAGGGAATTCCAAAGGTTTGGCAGGGTGGTGGGGATTTTGCAGTGAAGGTTAGTCAGTGGTTGAATTTGTGCGAGTTGCGGTCCAGGTCAGTAGAGGTTTTGATGAGCTCTGGGTTCACAGCAGGTAGAATGTGGGAGGTGTGCATTATGTCTGTGATGTTTTTCCATTTCCCACAGCAGCCGTTCTCAAGGGGTTTCAAAACAGCGACTAACTCAGTGCAATGGTTGCTGAATTATAGATGGCTGCAACTCAAGCAACTCACGCACAGTTGAAAATATTGACTCAGCGGGCGAGCGAATGCAGATTCAAAGAAGCCTACCAAAAAAAGGATAGATTTAAAATTTGAGCAGAGAGTATTTGATTTACCAGAAATGGCAGCAAAATGGCGCATGTCGGGTCCTGTACATGGACTGAATGTCACGTTTGAACCCGACAGCCTTCAGTCATTCATTTTTGAAGAATATCTTCGCTTGACCCCGGTTGCACCGTAACGCGTTGCATTTGGCTCTGCCTTCAGTGTTTTTATTTAAACTCAACGTCCTTCTTTCTGTTTGTGTGCAGAGGAATTTTTCCATGTCTGTGAACAGCTCTGCAGTGATGAGGTTGATGGGACGGGGGGGAGGAGCCCCGTCAGCGGGGGTTGTCAGAGGCCGAGGCAACGCCAGGGGCCGAGGTAAGAGACTGAGACTGCATCGCGCGCGCAAGCCGTCAACTCCGAAATAGTGAAGCAAATTGGAAAACCAGGTCGAACGTGTGAGAGAGAGAAAAGAGTGGGTCATGTGGGCTCTGGATTCCAGACAATCGTGGCTGATTTACCTCTGTCGCTTTCCCACTTTATCTCTTTATTGCCAAGTGCTGGTGCAGATGGCGTATTGGACCAAATTGCACAGGCAACCAGTTCTCTGCTTCCCAACTCTGCTTAGTCCAGGGGCGTATCATAGAATCATAGAATTTCAGTGTAGAAGGAGGCCATTCAGCCCATCATGTCTGCACCGGCCCTGGGAATGTGCACCCGACTTAAGGCCACACTTCCACCCTATTCCCGTAACCCCACCTCACCTTTTTGGGCACTTAAGGGCAATTTTAGCTCGGCCAATCCACCAAACCTGCACATCTTTGGACTGTGGAAGGAAGCCGGAGCACCCGGAGGAAACCCACGCAGACACGGGGAGAACGTGCAGACTCCGCACAGACAATCACCCGAAGCCGGGAATCGAATCTGGGGCCCTGGAGCTGTGAAGCAACAGTGCTAACCACTGTGCTACCGTGCCTGCCCTACGTCTGTTCTCTGGGTTGCTAAGGAAGCAGGATATTGGGCTACCAGTGTACTGGTCACTCCGTCACCCTTTATTGACCATTTTCTTTTGCACCTGTAAAACAGTTTGTGTGTAAAGAGTGCAACATTTTACCAGAATGATCATCGATCATACAGTGCAGAAGGAGGCCATTTGGCCCATCGAGTCTGCACCGGCTCTTGGAAAGAGCACCCTACTTAGGCCCACGCCTCCACCCTATCCCCGTAACCCAATAACCCCAACCAACCTTTTTGTACACTATGGGCAATTTAGCATGGCCAATCCACCTAATCCGCACTTCTTTGGACTGTGGGAGGAAACCGGAGCACCCGGAAGAAACCCACGCAGACAAGGGGAGAACGTGCAGACTCCGCACAAACAGTGACCCATGCCGGGAATCGAACCTGGGACCTTGCAGCTGTGAAGCTACTGTGCTAACCACTGTGCCACCGTGCTGTCCAATGATACTTAAGCCCCCAACGGTTAAATTATAAGGACGAATCGCACAAACTAGAATTATATTTCCTGAAATTTACACGGTTTAGGTGTGATTTGATCAAAGTTTACATGATATTCAGGGGAACAGATAGGATTGATGGAGAGAAACCTTTCTCTGGTTGGGGAGTCCTCGGGCTGGGCAACATGGTTTAAGAATGAGTTTTTTTTTTTGAGAACCCAATTATTTTTTCTCCAATTAAGGGGCAATTTAGCTTGGCCAATCCACCTAACCTGCACATCTTTGGGTTGTGGGGGTGAAACCCATGCAGACACGGGGAGAATGTGCAAACTCCACACGGAGAGTGACCCAGAGCCGGGATTCGAGCCCGGGTCCTCAGCGCTGCAGCCCCAGTGCTAACCACTGTGTCACGGACTGCCCCAGAATGAGAGCTTCTGAGGGTGAAATTAGGAAGCAGTTCTACACACACTGGATGGGAGAAGTTTGGAGCTTTTGTTGGTAATGGCAGTTAATGCTAGATCACTTCATTTTAATTCTGAGCATGATAAACCTTTGTTAACCATGTATATTACGGGATATGGGAGTATGGTATTTGGTCATGGCTTAGCTGTAGTCTCATTGAATGAGTAAACAGGCGCTCGACGAAATGGCATCCTCTTTCTATGTACTCTTGTGAGAAAAAATAATTATTTATTGACCATGAATTGCTTTGAAATGTGAATAGTGTGGACCTGAGTCCTTTCACTCCTGTTAACCTCATCTATGCAGCCATTCTTGAGTTATTCAGCAGGCAAGTCCATCTGGAAGTGCCGCTGCCAAATACAATCCTGTCAACATTGAACATACAGTGCAGAAGGAGGCCATTCGGCCCATCGAGTCTGCACCGACCCACTTAAGCCCTCACTTCCACCCTATCCCCGTAACCCAACAACCCCTCCTAACCTTTTTAGTCACTAAGGGTAATTTATCATGGTCAATCCACCTAACTTGCACATCTTTGGACAATGGGAGGAAACCGGAGCCCCCGGAGGAAACCCACGCACACACGGGGAGAACGTGCAGACTCCGCACAGACAGTGACCCAGCGGGGAATCGAACCTGGGACCCTGGTGCTGTGAAGCCACAGTGCTATCCACTTGTGCTGCCCATCTTGCAAAGATGCACGCAGTTCAGCAGCAATTGCTGCACAGTGATCAGGAGTGAGAACCCTGGCTGAAATTCCTTGTGTCTGTAAACTCCGGATTTGCTGTTCTGTGTGACTTCGTATCTGTAACAGTCTCACGAGCAATCGTTCTCCATCTATTTGTTGCTATACCGGAGGAAGGTATTGCAGACTGGTCACATTATTTCAGTCCTGCATTGAAGTCGCCTACCAGGTTTTGTATTTTCAACAACGAGATGGAATGGTTGCAACATGGAAGGAGGCCATTCAGCCCTTCTGCATTGCCCCCTAAGACCACTCCCCCGCCCTTTCCACGTAACACTGCAGGTTTATTACCTACAGCTGCTTATCTGACTCCGTTTCAAAAGCCATGATTCAATCTGCCTTTACCCCACACTCCGGCAGTGCATTCTGGATTCTAATCCCGCCAGGGCCGATGGTGAAATGTCAATTCAATTAACAATAATAACCTGGAATTCAAAGTCTGTCGATGACCCATGAAACCATTGTCCATTCTCGTAGAAACCCATCTGGTTTACTAATGTCCTTTGGGAAGGAAATCTGCCATTCTTACCCGGTCTGGCCTATATGTAACACCAGATCCACAGCAATGCGGTTGACTGTTAAATGCCCTCGGGGATGGGCAATAAATGCTGGCCCAGCCAAACAACGCCTGCATCCCATGAGCGAAGTAAAAGAAAAAGCCATTCTTTGCGTTAAAATAATTATTTTTCCTCATGTCGCCTTTGGTTCTCAGAATAGAATCATAGAATCCCTGCAGTGCAGAAGGAGACCATTCGGCCCATCGAGTCTGCACCGACCCTCTGAAAGAACACTTCACTCAAGTCCACTTCACCCTACCCAATAGCCCCGTAACCTAACCTACTCATCCCTGGACACGAAGGGGCAATTTATCATGGCCAATCCACATAACCACATCTTTGGACTGTGGGAGGAAACCGGAGCACCCGGAGGAAACCCACGCAGACACGGGAGAAAGTGCAAACTCCACGAAGGCTGGAATCAAACTCGGGTCCCTAGCGCTGGGAGGCAGCGGTGCTAACCGTGGTGCCGCCCTGATGGTCACCTTCAAATCTGCATCCCCTGGTTGTCAACTCCTTTGCCAAGGAGAGTAGTTTCTCTCCACCTAGTCCATCTAGACCTCCTATGAACGCCTCTTGTCAGATGCAGCGAGTTATTTTGTGATGGATCTCGTTATCTCGCGCTCCTGCACACTCTTAACAGAACTCTTTTCCACAGGTCGCGGACGAGGGGAAAGCGGTTACTACCAAAGAAGTTTTGAAGACGCTGAAGGGGGGTTTGGCCGTGGTGCACGCGAAATGCTGAGGAGTCAAAGCTGGGAGGAAAGGTAGGTTTCGGCAGATGCTGTGGGCAGTTTTCCAGGGGCCTGGGAGACGCTAAGAGTATGGCTCACGGTTTTTAGAGGGTGGGAGATTGTCCTCTGCGTTCTCGGGTGTCCTTTAGCCAGCCCACTAAGATTGGAAAATTGTTTAAAATGATGCCTTTCAAATACCATGGTATTTAATCCGAATCCTTCCTGCAGCCTCCAGCTTCTTGGACGCGGTATCAAGGGGTTGCAGCAAAATTAGTAATTATGATAATAGAACAGTCTGCCTTGGTTAGTTTTGAGTATGAACGCATGGACGATCACATGGCTTATTCCTTAGTTGAATTTGCATAAGCTGGCACGAACACGATAGGCTGAAGGGCCTCTTTGTGCCTGTAAAACTCTTGACTCTAACATTGAAGACATTTTGAAGACGCAGCCGGGTTCTCTGTCTGCATATCAGCTACGATATCTGATTCTGCCTGCAAGGCTGCTGCTTCGTGGGATTTCCGTATGTGGAAGTGGAATCTGATACCTTTGATTATTTCAGATGGCGATGTATTTGACATAATCTCGAAAATCTCCATGGCACGTGATGAAATTGGTTCGGGTACAAAGTAAAATAACTGCACAGAAATTAAATCCATTCTATGTCCCTCTCTTTAGATTTCTGGCCCTTGGGATATGCAGGTGCAGCAGGTAATGAGGGAGGCAAATGGAATTTTGGCATTTCGTTGCTAATGGAATAGAATGTACAAGTGGGAAAGTGCTGTTGCAACTGTACTGGGGATTGGCATCTGGGCTGTGCACAATCTTGGTCCGCTTACTTGAGGAAGGATGGTAAACGCATTAGAGGCGGTTCAGAGACGGTTCACTAGATTGATTCCAGCGATTAAGGACTTGCCTCATGGAGAGTGAGATTGAGCAGTTTAGGCCTATACTCGCTGGAGTCTAAAAGTATGAGGAGATAAAATTTGAGATGTGCTAAAGACGATGAAATCAGCCATGATCGTATTGAATGGCGGAGCTGGCTCGAGGGGCTGAATGGCCTACTCCTGCTACTAGTTCTTGTGTCCTTTTATGGTTCCGAGTGGACCTCCAGCACTCGACCAACATAAATGCCGTACTCCGTGCCCGAGACTTAATTAAGTTTTGGTCAGCTATAGGCCCTCGTCAATTGACTGCCACATGCTTTCCAGCATCCATGGAAGAAGCAGGGAGCATGCTAGTTATTCTCCCCCACCTTCCAGGCAACAGAGGTCAAGTGCAATTGTACTGCTGGTGTGGTGGCCCAAATGAGCTAACCAGTCGTGAATGGTGGTGGACAATTAATCAACACAATACGATAGCGTAATTTAAGATGCATCTAGACAGATACATGAATGGGCAGGGAGCAGAGGGGTACAGATCCTTAGAAAATAGGCGACAGTTTTAGATACAGGATCTGGATCGGCGCAGGCTTGGAGGGCCGAAGGGCCTGTTCCTGTGCTGTAATTTTTCTTTGTTCTTCTTCTTTGTTCTTAACTAACTGGAGGAGGCTCCACAAACATCCCTCAATGAAGGGTGAGCCAGCACTTCAGTGCGAAATACAAGGCTGAAGCATTTCAGCCCAAAGTGTTGTGGTTTTATTTGTTCGCAGGATGTGGGCATTGTTGGCTGGTCCAACATTTATTGTCCATTCGTAATTGCCCACCGAGAAGGTGGTGGTAAGCCGTAGACTTGAGCCTGTAGGTACACCCACAGCGTGGTTAGGGAGGGTGTACCAGCAGGGGAGCTTGGGTGGTGGTGTTCCCATGCATCTCCTTCCCTTGTCATAGGCGTTAGAGATCATGGGTTTGGAAGGCACCGTTGAAGGAACCTTGGGGTGAGTTCCAGCAGTACCATCTTGTCGATGGTACACACTGCTATCACTGTGCTGGAAGGAGTGGATGGAGTGCCAATCGAGAGTGGATGATCAACTTTGGTGAGGTCCCTAGCATCAGAGATGCCAGTTTGACTCACTTCTTGATATCAAGACATGACTTGTGGCACAGACCCTGAATGCAGTGAAAGCTATGTACTCTGGCAATATTCCCAGCTGCGGTACTGGAGACTTGTGGCCCAGAACTATCCTGACTTCGAAATATATCAACCCATCCTTCAGTGTCAAAATCCTGCAAGTCCCCTCTGAGCAGAATTGTGGGTCTACCTACGGCACATGGACTGCAGCAGTTTAAGAAGGTGGCTCACCTTAGGGAGGGCCAATAAGTTCTGGCCTAGCCAGCGTCTCTTGCACCCCTCGAGAGAATGAACAAAAAGCACAGCCCACTGTTTGAATGTTTTGCGTGCCTTTGCAAGGTAGAACCCCTTCTTTACATTGATGCAGTGTCTGTTTTCCTCAGGGGCAGCACCATGCTAATTTCTGCAGCTCTGCCTAGTGACTTTTCAGCAGTTGTGACGAAAGTAGACAGTTGGTTTATTGGGTCACAGTCAACTTCCCAACGCTGCTTAGAGCCTTTGTACCCGAGCTGAGGGGGATTGGCGCCAGAGAATGAAAACCATTTGGGTTATCTGGCTATTGCACAGCTCCCAGAAGTCGGGTAGAATGATCAAAAATAAAGCTCTCCCAGGTCTGTATTTAAAGTCACCATAGCTCCCCTCCCCTCAGGGGTAACCCTAGTTCAGGAGCCAACGTAGATCAGTAAGCAGAAGAGTGAAGGATGAAAATGATTGTGCGAGCACTGCTGCTCAGATGCGTGCTGTACCACTGTCACCAGTTTAAATCTGTTTAAAGCTGCCAGTTACCTGGGAACTTGTGGAGCTGTGGTCCAGTTCGAGCTGGTTTGAGATTGCCCTTGAACGCGAGTTGGAAACGCGCGAGGTTGGCGACGGTGGTATTTTTGTTCTTCCCTGTATGACGTGATCAATCTAGGGTGCTTGGGATGAAAGAACAGTTGCAAATCGCTGTGAGGCACTCTTTCTTTGGAATAATGGATTGCGACTATCAGAACGTGCAAAGCCGTTCCCTGCGTAGATTCTCCATGACAGTTGTGGGCGGGTTCTCTCTTTGCTCTTGGCTGAATTTGCGAAAGTGAAGCATATTTGAACCATCATGGTTAGCTCCTTGGTTTCTGCTCAGTGTGTGTGTATACGTGCACGTCGAGCTGGGGCAGAGTTGGGCTGAGATGCCCAACATGGTGCTGAGGTCGATTGTCTAAGTGGCCAGTGAAGAATGTACAAGCTGGGGGAAACTTGATTGCTGTGCATGAAATACACCGGGGATTGGTCACTGCCTTAGTTCGAGCAGGAAACTAAGACCAGGAAGAATATTTAATAAAGCATTCTACGGTCCACTGGATTTTTAAATAATGTTTGCTGAGGTACTGTTAGGAACATAGGAATTAGGAGCAGAAATAGCCAATTCAGCCCTTTGAGTCTGCTCTGCCATTCAATCATCAGACATAGGAGCAGAATTAGGCCACTCGGCCCATCAAGTCTGCTCCGCCATTCAATCATGGCTGATATTTTCTCATCCCCATTCTCCTGCCTTCTCCCCATAACCCCTGATCCCCTTGTTAATCAAGAACCTATCTATCTCTGTCTTAAAGACACTCAGTGATTTGGCCTCCACAGCCTTCTGCGGCAAAGAGTTCCACAGCTTCACCACCCTCTGGCTGAAGAAATTCCTCCTCATCTCAGTTTTAAAGGATCGTCCCTTCAGTCTGAGACATGCCCTCTGGTTCTAGTTTTTCCTACAAGTGGAAACATCCCCTCCACGTCCACTCTATCCAGGCCTCGCAGTACCTGTAAGTTTCAATAAGATCCCCCCCCTCGTCCTTCTAAACTCCAATGAGTACAGACGCAGAGTCCTCAACCGCTCCTCATACGACAAGCTCTTCATTCCGGGGATCATTCTTGTGAACATCCTCTGGACCCTCTCCAAGGCCCCAGCACATCCTTCCTTAGATGCGGAGCCCAGAACTGCTCACATACTCCAAATGGGGTCTGACCAGAGCCTTATACAGCCTCAGAAGTACATCCCTGGTCTTCTGTTCTAGCCTGCTCAACATGAATGCTAACCTGCACGTTAACCTTAAGAGAATCTTGAACTAGGACTCCTAAGCCCCTCGTGCTTCTGATTTCCGAAGCCGTTTCCCATTTAGAAAGTAGTCCGAGCCTCTATTCTTCATACCAAAGTGCATAACCTCACACTTTTCCCCATTGTATTCCATCTGCCACTTCTTTGCCCACTCTCCTAGCGTGTCCAAGTCCTTCAGCAGCCTCCCTGCTTCCTCAACACTACCTGTCCCTCTACATATCTTTGTATGGGATGAAGTGGATAGATAGATCTCTCGCAGATATCGTGGGTGCAGTAGATTCTGGGCTGGTCCCAATGGGCCAGGTCTGTGCCATGGCGCTCTCTATAAGTGACTCTGACTCAATAGGTTGTGAAATATTGTCTTGTCACTGCCCATTTTGAGAGATCCGGAATACACTTGGTTGCTCCAGAATTTCTCTTTGTATGACCAACTGGGAGTAACTGCAAGCAGCAAGATTGTTCTTTCGATTTATTTCCCCTCGGTACACCTTTGCTTTGGCTTGTTTTCCAACTCTCGATCTTTTTGTTTACCACAGGGGCGACAGAAGATTTGAGAAGCCAGGACGTAGAGATGGAGGTATGGTTTAAACCATCAGGGAAAGTTATTAAAATGTAATTCTCTCTTGGCCCCATAGCGATTAAAACAAAATAATTAGGAGCTAATGGGAAATTTTACTTGTCCATCAGTCATTGGGGAACCTGGTTTTCAGAAGTAATTTCAGTGTCTTCTGTAGATGACGTCCACATAATTTCAGTCATAAGTTAAAATTAAAATGCGGGCACTTCCAACAGTTCAAATTCTGACTTTATCATTTTCTCTCTTCCCCCCCCCCCCCCCCCGCTCCCAACGTCACTTCTTCCTCCTCCTCTCCTCCTCCCTTTCTCCTCCTCCTTCCTTTAAGTACGGGTAGGGTTTGAGGAAGTACCTCCCACGTCACGCAAGCAGGACTTTGCACGTTCCGACAGCGAGAACTGGCGAGCCATCAGAGAGGAACAAAACGGCGAAGAGGAGGACGGAGGCTGGAGGACAGCTGGCGTGCGGAGAGAGGGCGACCGGTGGCGGCCCCCGAGTCCAGGTAATGTCGGAAAGCCCGTTTCCGACTTCTGCCAGGCTTTCCCGTTGACTTTCCACGGTGCCCCACATAGCAATAGCGAGGGAATTGCAGCAAGAAGCACGGGGGGGATGGACAGAGGACAGTGAAGTTATCATAGGTTCAGGGTAAGGGAAGAGTAAAAGCATCTGCCCATTAACCTCCCTAAAGGCAGTCTAGAGGACGCGCATAATACTGCTGAGGGGGGAAAAATAGGCACACGGCTGAAGTTGTGAAGGAGTTGTTGCTAAAACGGACTTCAAAATAATTGAGGGAACAGTGGCATATGTAACTTGGAGTTTTAGTCAGATTCATTTGGGTTTTTATTGTTTGGAGGATGCGAGTGTTGTTGGCAAGGCTGACATTTATTGCCCATCCCTAATTGCCCCTTGAGAAGGTGGTGGACGACTGCAGTCCTCGTCATGTAGGAACGCCCAGAGTGCTGTCAGGAAGAAAGTGCCAGGATTTTGACCCAGCCACAGTGAATGGCGATTATGGTTCCCAGTCAGGATGGTGCGTGACCTGGGAGGGATGCTTGCAGGTGGTGGTGTTCCCACGCAGATGCTGCCCTTGTCGTTCTTCGTGGTAGAGGCTGCGAGTTTGGAAGGCGCTGTCAAAGAAAGTTGACTTGATGAGGGAAGTCCCCTCCCTTCATTTTGATCAAGTCCGAAATTGAAACCAGCTTGGGCAATCCCAATCCAGTACTGTCAATTAATTAATGTTACTTCCATGTTACTGCACGGCTGGTGTGGGAAGATATCTTGCTGGCGCAGTAGGGCATTCTGATTGAGGTGCGGGGGTAAAATAAGCTTTTAAATCTTTATATAACCTGAGCTGTACCTTCCCCGGGATTTGCTCTACATCTAATTCCGCTATGCCTGCTGTGGCAGTGCCAGAAACCGACTCTGGGTGTCCTTTTTTAAAATCTCTTTTTACATGGTTGTCATGGTCCCTGATGGTTGTTTTCCTCTGGTCTACACCCCGCCCTTCCCCCAAACCATTATTGCAGATGGTCCTCGCTCCGCAGGCTGGAGGGACCACCCCGACCAGCGGCGGCGCAGGTTTGACTTTGATTTCCGGGAGCGAGACGACGAGCGTACGTACAGGCGGGGCAGGACGGGCAGCGGAAGCTACGAGGACGAGAAGGACAATTTACCCGAATGGTGCCTGGAAGACGCAGAAGAGGAAATGGGGACGTTTGATTCATCGGGAGCTTTCATGTCACTAAAGGTGCCGAACGTTTGGTCCCTCGAGCGGGGTGGGCAGAGGTTTGCGGATGTGGTTCTGGGTATGCGTTGTAGAAATTCTGTTTCCGCAACCCGACCGGCACTTGACGTGATTCTTCACCAGCTTCTCCCCCTCCCCTCTCCTTTTCTGGAGGTGTAAACTCCTGCTAGAGTATGGACATGCAGCTGCTACTCGTGCCTTTGCCTGTGTTGATCCTGAATAATGAGAGTTGACTGGTAATTCAAGGACAGGTTTTGCAGTTGAGCCAAGTCTTTCCCTCGACAGGGCCTCTTTGCCAGTGCAAACACGAGGCCTGGTTAACTTGAGGGCCTTTAACCTCCCCTACTCCTGCAGCCCAGGATTAATTGTATCTTGTTAATTGCATCTCGGGGCAGCACGGTGGCACAGTGGTTAGCAGTGCTGCCTCACGGCGCCGAGGACCCGGGTTCGATCCCGGCTCTGGGTCACTGTCCGTGTGGAGTTTGCACATTCTCCCCGTGTTTGTGTGGGTTTCGCCCCCACAACCCAAAGATGTGCAGGGTGGGTGGATTGGCCACGCTAAATTGCCCCTTAATTGGGAAAAAGTGAATTGGGTACTCTTAAGTTTTAAAAGAAAGTTAATTGCATCTCCACTCCTGGAGCTGAAACCCGAGAGGCCACAGACTCAAAAGTGGTTTGCAAAGGAAGCAACTAGGACGTGAGGTTTTTTTTTGCCCGCACACCGAGCGATCGAGGTCGGGATGGCACTGCCTGGAAGTGTGGTGGAGGCAGGTTACCACTGAGGCATTCAAGAGGGCATCTGGAAATTATTAATGCACAGGGCTGTAGGGGGAAAGGGAAAGAGATCTGCACTATGTCATGCTTATTCAGAGAGCCGGTGCAGACACGATGGGCAGAATAATTCTGTGCAGTGCGTGAATCAAATTGGAAAATTTTTGGTCTGTGGTGGGGGCGGATCAGAATTTGCCATAACAGGGCAAAAAAATGTTTAATTTGAAAGATTGGTTGCATTTGTATTCCACTGCGTTGAGGAGATGCAGCGATGAGGTAAATGAGGCGTTTCTGGTGGTAAAAGGATTTGATGGGGTAAATGGGGAGAAACAGGGCAGCACGGTAGCACAGTGGTTAGCACCGTGGCTTCACAGCTCCAGGATCCCAGGTTCGATTCCCCGCTGGGTCACTGTCTGTGCGGAGTCTGCACGTTCTCCCCGTGTGTGCGTGGGTTTCCTCCGGGTGCTCCGGTTTCCTCCCACAGTCCAAAGACGTGCAGGTTAGGTGGATTGGCCATGATAAATTGCCCCTTAGTGTCCAAAAAGGTTAAGCGGGGGTTACGGGGATCGGGTAGATACGTGGGCTTGAGTAGGCTGCTCTTTGTAAGGGCTGGTGCAGACTCAATGGGCCGAATGGCCCCCTGCACTGTAGATTCTATGATTCTTGGTGATAGGTGATGGGGGTTATCCAGAATAAGTAGACAGGACCTTAAAATTAGAGCCAGAGGGTTGCTTTTTAAAATTTCTTCATGGGATGTGGGCATCACTGGCTTGTCCAGCATTTATTGCCTGTCCATAATTGCCCTTGAGAAAGTGGTGATGAGCTGCTGCAGTCGCATGTGGTGTAAGCACACCCACCATGCTGTTAGGGAGGATTTAGCAACAATGAAGGAACAATATAACTCCAAGTCAGGATGGTGAGCGACTTGGAGGGGAACTTGCAGGTTGTTGGTGTTCTCCATGCACCTGCTTCCCCTTCCCATCTAGGTGGCAGAGGCGTCTGGTTTTGGAAGGTGCTGTTAAAGGTGCCCTGGTGAGTTGCTGCATCTTGTAGATGGTACACACGGCTGCCGCTGTGTGTTAGTGGTGGAGGGGGTGAATGTTGAAGGTGGTGGAAGGGGGAGCAATCAAGCGGGCTACTTTGTCCTGGATGATGTTGAGATTCTTGTGTTGGCGCCGCACTCATCCAGGCAAGTGGAGAGTATTCCATCACACTCTTGACTTCATACAATTGAATTTACACTGCAGAAAGAAGCCATTCGGCCTATCAGGTTTGTGCCGACCCTTGGAAAGAGCACCCCTGTAACCCAGTAACCCCACCTAACAACCTTTTTGGACAATAAGGGCAATTTAACATGGCCAGTCCACCTAACCTGCACATCTTTGGACTGTGGGAGGAAACTTGAGCACCCGGAGGAAACCCACACAGACCAGGGAAGAACGTGTATGTGCCTTGTAGATGGCGGACAGGCTTTGGGAAGTCAGGAAGTGAGTTACTCTCTGCAGGATTCCCAGCCTCTGACCTGCTCGAGCCACACTATTTATATGGCTGGGTCCAGTTCAGTTTCCGGTCAAGGGTAAACCCCCCCTCCCCCGAATTGTTGAGAGTGGGGATTCAGCAATGGATGGGGAGATGGATAGATTCTCTCGTTGCAGATAGTCATTGGAGTGCAAACGCCACAGACCCATTGGGCCTAATGACCTGTTTCTGTGCTGCGTATTCTATTCCATGTCAACGTTGCAGCTTTCTGCTAACCATCCATTCAGTGTCCTGCACTGTGCTTTTCCTAACTGATTCTTAATTTGCTATGTTGAACAGAAAGGTTCCAAGGAACCCATACCCGAAGAACAGGAGCTGGAATTCAGAGGGGTGGATGAGTTGGACGAGCGGGCAGAAAATGAATATGATATGGAATTTTACAAGGAGTCTGATAGGACGGAAAATGAGGATGCAGGTAACCAGTCCAATGCATACGTAATCCTTACATGAGACACCTAGTGTCGGCGTTGTTCATGTTCACCAGACTTTGCTGCACCTGACGACTTCTCACAGCAAGTACTTAAAAGCAGTTTCCCACCCTCCTCCTCCCCCGCCCCAGCCCCGACCGTGGGCAGGTGACAGCAGAGGGCAGGAGAGGGGCAAGTCCGTGGCAGCAGTGAAGGTGGCTGGACATCAAGGCCTCCTGGGCAAGAGTTTGCACCTGTGCCACCCTGGTAGATGGGGGAGACTTCCGCAGTGATCGAGTGAACATGAGTTAGCAGCACGATGCCTAGCAATGCGTGGCCAATCTGTTTGTAATGCAGACAGAATGAATGGATTTGTGCAAGCGATTGGAGTTATAAAGTGTGCTGAGGGCACCGAGTGGCCATATAAGGAATTGTTTCCCTTGGCGCTGAACAGTTTATAGAGTTATCCTATAGCAAAGAAATGGCCCTTCGGCCCATTGCGTCTGTGCTGGTCAAAACAACCACCTAACCATTCTAATCCCATTTCCCAGCACTTGGCCCATTGCCGTGTCTGCCCTGGGATCGCATGTGCACACCAAAATATTTCTCAAATGTTCTGAGGGTCTCTGCCTCCACCACCCTTTCAGGCAGCGAGTTCCAGGCCCCCACCACCCTCTGGGTGATAAACGCTTTTCCTCATATCCCCTCTAAACCTGCTGCCCCTAACCTTAAATCTCTGCCCCCTGGTCATTGACCCCTCCACCAAGGGGAAAAGTTTCTTCCTGTCTACTCTCTCTGTGTCCCTCATAATTTTATACATCTCAATCACATCCCCCCTCATTCTCCTCCGCTCCAAGGAAAACAATCTTCATAACTAACACACTCCAGCCCAGGCATCATGCTGGTAAATCTCCTCTACACCCTTTCCAGTGGCTATCACATCCCTCCCTATAATGTGGATTTCTGAGCTGTGGCCTAATCAACGTTTTATACAGTTCCAGCATAACCTCCCCGCTCTTAAACTCTAATCCTCGGCTAATGAAGGCTAGTAAACCATATGCCTTTTAAACCACTGTGTCCACCTGCTCTGCTAGCTTAAGGGGCGGGTGTACATGCACACCAAGGTTCCTCTGATCCTCGGTGCTTCCCAGGGTGCTGCCGTTTATCCTGCATTCTCTTGAATTGTTTGTCCTGCCCAAGTGCATCACCACACACTTTTTTGAGTGCCCAATTCATTTTTTTCAATTAAGGGGCAATTTTGCATCGCCAATCCACCTAACCTGCACATCTTTTGGGTTGTGGGGGTGAAACCCACGCAAACACGGGGAGAATGTGCAAACTCCACATGGACAGTGACCCAGAGCCAGGATCGAACCTGGGACCTCGGCGCCGTGAGGCAACAGGGCTAACCCACTGCGCCACCGTGCTGCCCTGTCACCTCACACTTATCCGGATTGAATTCCATTTGCCACTGGCCAGCCCGTCTATATCCGCCTATAATCGAAGGCTCCCCTCCTCACTATTTACCACCCCACCAATTTTCATACCACCTGCAAACTTACTGATCAGCCCTTCTATATCCATATCTAAATCATTTATATAAACCACAAACAGCAAGGATGAAACTGCTCTTGCTGTGATTTCTGTCAATTTCACGCCCCAGCCTCTCACCTCCACCCACAATCTCTCCAACCTTCAGTGTACTGTAGAAATGCAATCCGACGGGGAGGGAAATTGGTTGACCGCTTGGCCCATACCTTCTCTGAGTGACCACGTGTAGGAGCTCTGTTGGCAGGCCAACTGTGGAGGGAATAACAACTGAGCTGTCTTAACCGCCAGTGTCCATACATGTATCTTCTAACAGCGGTCATTCAGTTGTGATGTGAAGCCCTATTCTTAGCTGGGAGATGGTAAGACCAGTTACAGCATCCTTATTAGTATTCCCTCATTAATTCCTGCATGAAGTGGGCTAATGATTAGGATTACAATCCCGGACCATGCCTGATCAGTTGCTAGGATACCGGACAGAAACCCCAATAATTTAATTTGTAAGATTCCAGGCTCAAATAAGGAATAAGTACGTTAAAACAAACTTTGTTACTCACACAGTATTACTAACTTAAGAAAATAGCTTACAGATACCAGTTAAACAATGCTTAACAATGACAATGAAACACTAACTCCTAACTGTTCTCTTTTATCTCCACTCAAGCAAACCCTATCTCTGGTCAAAATCCACTTTTAAATACCGTTAGCAAACACAGTGTTAGCTGATGTACCCTTGAATAGAGCTCCTTTTAAAAGACTGATTAGAGAGAGAGAGAGAGATCCTTCAGGAAATCAGTTTGCTGATTCTTATCTGCCTCAGACTACTGTTTAACCTGCCAGCCTTTTCAGAAACTGCTGTTCTGTTCCCAAGAAACATCTAAACTGTTTTGAGTAACGTTGCTGGTCTGTTCACACCCCAATCTTTAACTGAACTCAACAATGAAACTCAGCAACTGACTGCTTCAGCCCTGGCTCCTCCCATCAACTCCATTATCTTACTAAAGCTTAACACAATGCCTCTAATTATCTACTACCCCAGGGAACATCCTTTTATATAAACAAAATTCCATTCGCCCAATTTCAGGTAAACAATATACATGGTTGGAATTAATGATGATTTCATCTTATACGGTGCTTTACTTGCCCCTTTGGAGCCAAAGTGCTTGCCTTTTAAACCAGGACTTAAAAAAAAAAAAATACCGCAGCAGTCAGATACACAGTAACCCAGGCTTTTAACCCTTACTGCACCAGATACATACAACACAATATGTCTGAAATTCCTGCATTTATCACATGAGGAGCTGCCCACGGCAGTGATTTTGTTTTGTCACGTATGGTGCTCTTGTAATTAATCCGTAAGCCTGCCACTCCTGAGTAACCAGTTTCTCTGCAACAGACCAAACCGATCTGCCAGCTGAGGTGTACAATGGCAAGATCTCTCCATCGTGTTCGTCATCCTCTCCCTCGGAATCTCAGGCCCAGGAGGTGTTTCTCGCGGTGCCTGAAGAGTGTGAGCCCATTGTGCACAGGGCAGAGCCTGACGTGGCGGATTCTGCATTGGACGCCCAGGGACAGAACAAATCTGCTGCCGATGGTACGGAAACCTAATGATTACAAATTGGTATCCGAGTCAGCGTAAAGCCGATATACGCAACTTTTAGACTTTGTGTAATCGATGTGGAAGTGCACAGTCGTGGACTAGTATTCAACCTGCGTACATTAAATAAAAAAGTGGGAGGCACGGTGGCGCAGTGGTTAGCATTGCTGCCTCACGGTGCCGAGGACCCGGGTTCGATCCCATCTCCAGGTCACGATCCTTGTGGAGTTTGCACATTCTCCCAGTGTCTGCGTGGGTCTCACCCCCACAACCTAAAGATGTGCAGAGTAGGTGGGTTGGCCACGCTAAATTGCCCCTTAATTGGAAAAAAAATAATTGGGTTCTCTAAATTTATTTTAAAAATAAACAAAAAGAAAAAGAAAATCAGAAAAAGGGGGATGTTAATGCTGGTCTTGAGGACTTAAAAGCACCATTAGCGATAATAGATAGCAAAATGTGTTAATCGAACAAAGATCAGAAGCAAAACACGGCCCCATGGGGGAGGGGTGGGGTTGTATTGAGGCGAAGCAAAGAATCCAAAAGGGCGTCACGGTGGAGGGGGAAAGTTCACAGTTTAAAGTTGTTGAACTCGAACCTGATGTTGAGAGTCGAGAAGGATATAACGTGCCTAATCGGAAGATAAGGTGTTGTCCTTCCAGTTTGCGTTGGGCATCACTGGAGCATTGCAAAAGGCGAAGGATGGGCATGAGAACCAGATGCTGAGTTGAAATGACGAGCGACGGGAAGGTCTGGGGCCTGCTTGCGGGCGGAGCGAAGGTGTTCCGCAAAGCGGGCACCCAGTCTGTATTTAGTCTCCCCAACGTGGAGGAGACGGCATTCGGAGCAGCAAATGCAGTGGACCAAATTATAGTGCACTTGAAACGCTGCTTAAGCTGAAAGGAGAGTTTGGGCCCTTGGACAGTGAGGAGGTTAAGGGGCGCATGTTCAGCATCTACCGTTTCTTTCCTAAGGTTTTAATCATGTATAGTATTTTTCATTTTTGCTGTTATCAACTGGTTCTGGTAGATTCCACGATTTAGTGCAAGAATTGACATCCAGTTCAAGGGGAAGGAGCTCGCAGGGTTAATAACCATTCAAAATTCAGCCACCTATATACAGCAGTGTACAACAGACAGGCTATGTGCAACCCTGTTCCCTTTCAAACGTGTGGATGCTCAGCAATATTAAAGGGATCGCAGAGTGCAGCAAACAGCCTGCATGTGACAAAGCATTCGCTTCCCAAGTTGCCACATGTCAATTCTTCCTACTGACTGTCCCTGATGTGCCCCCTGGGCGAACGCCCGTTGCATGTCCCAATGGCAATGTGCAACAGCTATTCAACCCTCGCAACCGACCCAAACATTTACCTGATTCCCAGGGAGTGCCTGGGGGATGGGGGTTGTGTGACTGTGCCTCAGCCCTTGTTGGCGGTCTCCAGCTGGTGATTTCTGCCCCCTTCCCCCACCCTCCCATACTGTATGTCCCAAAGCACTACGAAACCAATGAAAAACTTTTGAAAAGTAATAAGAAATGCCAGTAACATATCGCAGCAGCAGTGAAATGACCCAGTTAACCCTTTTGGCAGTGTTTTGTGAGAGTAATGTTGGGCAGGGGACAGGAAGAACCTCCAACTCCCCTTCAAAAATAGAGCGCTCTGATGTTTCACACGGGGACACCTCTTGACTTCCGGAAATGCAGCACTCCCTCAGTACTGCAGTGCAGCGTCTGCCTAACCTCTGCGGGCACAGAAAGGAAGGAACCTGTGTTTATGTAGCCTCCTGGCTGTTGTCCTTGAGATAAAAAAGGCCCCGGAAAATTGTCAGTGAAAGTGGAACATACTGGTAGAAAACTAGAAAAGACTCTTGGGCATTTTGAGTGTGGGCCAGTTTGTGATGAGTGGTTCCAACCAAGAGTCTGTGCTTTCCCTTGTGGATGCTGTCTCATTCCAACACTTTAACTGACCTCAATTCAGTCATCGTTCAAAGATGGAACTGCAGAGTCTGGGAAAGCGGAGGAGTGGGGGGAATCTGGGCACGCTGTTTTCGCCGATGCCGCTCCAGTGTCCGTGTTCCTGGGTGCTGCCTGCCTGCCTCTCCCCATTTAAAAGGCTGAGTCTCGGAAGTGTGCCTTCGATCGACCTGTACATTGTGCCTCCTGATCACCCGCCTCTCTTTCTTTTTTGAAATTGCTCCGCAGAAGTTGTGAATGTGGGCCAGCCTGCTCAGCTAAGTCCAGCAACAGTGTCCACTTTATCATCCTCCTCACCTTCCTCCTCCCCTCCTTATCCCGGCAACGTTGCTGAATTTGCACCAGTGGACAATGACGATGACGAAGGAATGAAACGCTTTGAACAGGTAGGGAATGTGTGGGTATTTATTTTCGCTGCCAGATTGTCCTTTCCCTGCAGAAATCGGGGGCGGGATTCTCCGTAGCCCTGATATCGTGTTCGGCAATCGGGCGGAGTACGGACTCCGCTGGATCCGGTGCAGGCACTGGTTTGACCCTGGTTTGCGATGCTCCGCCCACTCTAAACCGGCATCATCTGGACGGGCGCTGTGCACAGTTGCAAGGCGGTTGGCAGCTCGGTGTCCAGCGCCGCCACACTCGTCCGTAATCTGTGCCGCTGGCCGGAGGGGGGGGGCTTCCGCTAGGGTTGGGTGGGGGGGGGGCTGTGGGGTTGGGGCGGGCAGGTTAGGGTTTGAGCACGGCCGGCTCCATCATTTCCCGCCCGACTGGAGCAGGCCGTCAGCCCTGCGCGGCCCGGGACTCGGCCATTCTCCGCCCGTTTTCTGTGTGATCCGCGGGTAGTTCACGCAGCGCCGGAGCTAGCCCCTCCCCAGTGCCGGAATCGGTGAGGGGTTCGCGCCGATTTCCCTATCATGAAACTCCCATGGATCCTCTGTTGTCGCTGGCACTTAACTGCTGAAACGGAGAAGCCGGAAATGCTGGCTAAAATGCAGATTGCCCTCTCCCACCCACCCCAGTGGACATTTTCTTGACAGCAAATGCTGGTATTTCATGTTAAAATTATGCATCCCAAATATGAACCCTCAAGAATGTAACTTGTGATAAAGGAAAGACACCAATTTATACAGGGCCTTTCACAAACACTCGACAGCCCAATACGCTTTACAGCCAATGGGGTATTTTTGAACTTAGTCATGGTTTTAATCTTGGAAACACAGCCACCAAATTGCAGCAAGATCTTCCAAAGAACAATGCGATGCATTTGCTATCCGTTTTATTTTCCGGAAGCTTATTAAACTTCTCCAACGCGGGTCATAACTTGATGACCTTTTTCTTGGGAGGGTAGGCGCCCATGTGCGAGGGCACCGCCCCATTTCCCTCGCTCCTTGGCAGTTGGGCCCTGATTTTAAACTGAAAACGTGGCCCGTGTACGGCAGTACCAGCGCCCCCGTGACGTGACTTGCCGCGTTCCTTTCCCCACCCTATGGTTTCTGTGCGGCAGGAGGCGGAGAAGATGGTGGCGTCGCTGCAGGACAACTCGCTGGACGACGAGCGGTTTGTGGAGATGATGCAGGATCAGAGGAGCCGAGCTGCTGCTGCCTTACCCCTCTCACACGAGGCAGCCATGAAATGGTTCTACAAGGATCCGCAGGGAGAGATCCAAGGTAAGCTGAGCGGATGTGTGGTTGACGGAGAAGCATTTGACCGGAGTCCCTGCTGCGAGTGGTTTTGAGTCATTTGATTTAGCACTAAACTGCACAGACCACAGTGTCAGATTGTACCCACCCTTTACCGCATGTACCCACCTCACCCAGGACCGTGGTCTCACCATATTTGACAAAGCTTTTGGAACGAGGTAGGAAGCGAAAGTCCGGCATGGTCGCACTTAACAAAAAAAAAAGCGCCTGGGCAATGCATGTGAAATGACTGAGCTGGTGGGCGCAGTTGGCCGTTTACCTCAAGGACATGGGAATCTGGATCACTTTCTGCCCTCACCCCGGCCACCAACCCTCAGAAACCTGTTGGCACTGGGGGGCGCGCCCATGAGAAATTTTCAAGACTTGGATGGGCAGGTGTACGTATTGGGGAACTTGCAACTGGACCAGTAAATGGAATTTAGGTACAGAGAAATGATGGTCCAGCCGAACGGCAGAGCCGGCTCGAGGGAGTTTGGGGCAGGGGTGGTTTTCGTTGTCTGTTGACATTAGAACCAGTTAAGCAGTCGGGGAAGCAGAGAACAACTTCATGTTGACTTTTTCTCAGGTCCGTTCACAACGCAGGAAATGGCCGACTGGTTCCAAGCTGGATATTTCCCCATGTCCCTGCTGGTCAAGCGAGGCTGTGATGAGGGCTTCCAACCCCTGGGAGATGTGATTAAAATGTGGGGAAGAGTGCCTTTTGCTCCTGGACCCTCTCCACCACCGTTACTGGTAAGTAAGCATTAACCTTGAGGTTTAGATGCTCCTCGGGTGTAGGGGGTGGGGGCTGTTGTTGGCAATGTACGGGTGCAGTGAGCTTATTCACATGTCTGCAGCTCATTACTTTTTGTACTTTACTTTTGATGCGCCCTGCATGTCTTGTGCACACACAGTAGGTTTTGCCGTTACACATGTTCTAGAAAGGTTGCTGTGTTGCCCAGCTAAAGGGAGAGGAGAGCTTCCTTTGCTGTCTTAAATTGAGTCAAGCCTTCCATGTGCCCTTTCTGACCCGTTTGCTACCTTTTCTCATGCCCACATGCCTCTCGCGGTGGGTGCAGACGTCGTGCCGGCCAGAGGTCACCTCGCTGACATTCTTAAATCGAGCTCCCAAACTCCTGAATTCTGTGGTGATGAACAGCCAGCTTGCGGACTGGGGATCGGGATAGATGCGATGATAATCGACCAGCAGCCCCTAACCATTTCCCAGGTGACACTGCAGTCTCCTCGGGAAGCAGCTGGCATCAAGAGAAGCATAGAGCGCAGGCTTGAACTCGCAGTGTCTGACCCTGTAGCGTTCTGCACCCTGATGCAAGATCCGGGCTTGAACTCGCAGTGTCTGACCCTATAGCGTTCTGCAGCCTGATGCAAGATCCGGGCTTGAACTCGCTGTGTCTGACCCTGTAGTGTTCTTCACCCTGATGCAAGATCCGGACTTGAACTCTCAGTGTCTGACCCTGTAGCGTTCTGCACCCTGATGCAAGATGCGGTGCAGACACGATGGGGCAAATGGCCTCCTCCTGCGCCGTTACAATTCTGCGATCACTGTGCGCGCTGCGAATGAAGCTTCCTTTAAATACAGAAACAGGAGTCCAGAGTGCGATGGTTTCTAGTTTGATGGCACCAGTGCTGCATATGCAGATATGTTCATTTTCCCCTCTGTTAAAGGAGGAGATTGCTCGTTTCCCCCTGGGTAGGAGCAAAGGAAGCGAGCCGACAGCGGGTCTGCAATCTGCAGTGCCACTGGAGCAGGAGATGGAGAGTCTGTGGAGGGGGGGGGGGGGGGAGATGGCCACAAATTTGATTGGGGCTAATTTCTGGCGCGGGTGGTGGGCGAGGAATCTCCCTCGTCAGCATGTTTCATTGACCTGATTTAAGGGACGATGTAATGCCGGCTCTGCTGTTCCTTTCTCATTTAATAACAATTGTACTGTTAATTTGTGGAACCACTCCTTGGCTCAGATAGGGGAACTAGTTTGGACACAATTTACGCTTCAATACTGAAGTTACGGCCATACGCGTACAGCGGGCGTCAGATTTCAGAACCACTTGTTCTCGAGCCTTCTTGTCAAAGGCTGGATTGGAACGTAAATGTTTCAAAAATCATTTGGTAATATGGCCAGCTAAATGTTAGTGAGCAAATTGACCTTCTTAATCCTTGCCATTTTTGTTTTGAGCTTCTGCCCCTTTTTCTCCTACCCTCGTTCTTTTGAATCGGGCATCCCACCCTCCGCTCAAGCTGCTGGCTGCCCTGTGTGGAAAAGAATTGCATTTACGTAGCACTTTTCATAGACACCGGGCGCCTCAAAATGCTTTACAGCCAATGACGTGTTTTGTTTTGAAGTGTAGTCCCGATTGTACGGTGGTGCTTTTGAGCTGGGTGCGAGTTTGTAATGCGATGTCCTCTCATTTTATTCCTCCTTCATCGTCCTCCTTCCCCCACCCCCCCTCTCCTTGGCGAGTGTGTGGCAAATGGTAACCACCTCCCATGGAGAAATGGGGCAACCCTCCATCCAGATCAGTGGTGCGGGTAATGCAGTCATATAGCCTGCGCCATCATCGTCATCATTTAACCACCCTCGCATTGCGTCCACTCTGAGTAGGTGATTGTTTTCTAGGTTGCCACTTGACCGTTGCATTCTTTGCATTAGGAGTTAAGTTGAGAATAAATTTTTTTTTTTGGGGTTCCTTATCCTCCCTTTCTTAACAGCTTGTCCCTTACTCTGTAAACCACCAACCAAGCAACCAAGAGAACGGACAAGTGGAATTGTGGTCTCCTCACAGCCCTGCTGAAAATGCTACTTTGTGTCAGCAGGTAGGAGGCGCACGTTGGCTGTGAAAAATTAGACGTCAGTTATGTGACAGGCTGTGTTAACCTGAGACTCAAACTAAAATCGCAGATGCGTCCTGGTTTTTTTTTTTTCCTTTCTCGAAGAGCGCGATGCGCAAATCGCACCAATTCCCTTCAATTGCTCCCGCAAGGGCCTGGCGACTGGGTGAGGCGTGTGCCTCTGGTGGGCCATCCGACTCCAATCCATCGCGCACTCTCCCCTTGTCTCCCCCCCCCCCCCCCCCCCCCCCCCCCCCATTACACCTCACAAAGTGAGCTTACGTGATGACTCCCACCCATCACCACTCCCGATTGGCCAGTAAGTGGGCATTTCGCCAATTAGTTCCAAATCAAATCCTTCATTTTTAATTTTTTTTAAAAAGAAAAGTTTCAGCGTTTAATATTGTCTGCCTTTTTTTTCATTTTTTTTTCTCTCCCTATCTGCATTTCACAGGTGTCTCACAAGAGTAACCAGTACAAATATTTGCCTGTGGTTTAAAAAAAGCCTAAATGTAAAGGTGAACGAGTATTTGCAGAACTGGGTTTTACAGAGAGCACATGTTGATTCGAAAGGCGGAGATGTCGGATTTTATTTTTTTCAAATGGAGTTTGTTTGGTCTTGGTAGGGCGATATGGACCAGGGGAGACTGAAAAAGCAGCGGGAGTTGGCAGCTGCCCTGTACCATCAGCTTCAGTACCAGCAATTTGTACAGCTCATAAACAGGTAAGCAGCTATCCTGGGCGCGACAGGCTGTAAGGCACTCCCAGACCGGCAGAATAGCTTTTATTCGAACATACAGTGCAGAAGGAGGCCATTCGGCCCATCGAGTCTGCACCGACCCACTTAAGCTCTCACTTCCACCCTATCCCCGTAACCCAATAACCCCTCCTAACCTTTTTGGACACTAAGGGCAATTTATCATGGCCAATCCACCCTAACCTGTACTCCTTTGGACTGTGGGAGGAAACCGGAGCACCCGGAGGAAACCCACGCAGACACGGGGAGAAGGTGCACACTCTACACAGACAGTGACCCAACGAGGAATCAAACCTGGGACCTTGGCGCTGTGAAGCCACAGTGCTATCCACTTGTGCTACCCTGCTGCCCATTCACTCTCCCCCTCTCTCACTGCCCAACCCCAATGTTGTGCATCAAGCCATGTCAACCGCTTGCATTAAAATATTACGTCAACCTAAGAATGCCCAATTGAGGCAGGTACTCTGCTGTGGGTTCTGAGCTGTGTGTACAGTGCAGAATGTGTGGAGCATACGGAGCTGAATCTGGCATGGGGCACCATTTCAAATGCTGCGCTTGTTCTGCCCATTTTGCGGCCCACCAGGCGACCCCACTGTCGTTGAATCGTGATGGCTTCTCCGCAGTCTTCAATCCAACCTTTCCCTCTATGAATCCTTTGTGCTGATCAGGATGATGAATGGTGTTCGTACTGGGGGGGGGGGGAACTCCTTTATTGTACGCTGGGCTGCTGTTACCAACTCAGATTAACGCACATCATGGGCTTAAACAGAGCAAACCGGTCCGCCTCACCCCTTGCGAAGCACTCTCCCCTCTGCTCTAGCACAGTCTCTTGGCCTTCCCCAATCTAGTCATTGGTCGACACGGTTACTTAATGTGTACGAACAGTGGTAGGCAGTGGTGTTGGGGTGCTGGGCAGGTCTGCCGTCACCATAGTCTAGATTCATTCCGACCCATATGTTGGTGGCAATCTCAGCAGATTGGCCTGGTTCTCAACCCCAGGTTCCTCTGTTGATTTGCAATAATTGTGCACCCCACAGCATAACGCTCCTCCTGTGAACGTTCTTCCGAAGTTAGTGATTGATCCGCCAGCACGTGCAAAGAAAAGAGGTGGGTCAGTATTTCAGGTGTAGAGCTATGGTCAGAAGGTGCTGCGTATTCGAAGCATTTTCTGATTTGGCTGTTAGGTTTTCAGCTGCCTTTACTAGATCAGGTATTTCCATGGAAACATACAGAGAAAATAGAAGCAGGAGGAGGCCATTTGGCCCTTCGAGCCTGCTCTGACATTCATTATGATCATGGCTGATCATCTGGTTCAATACCCTGATCCCCCCCTTGATCCCTTTAGCCCCAAGAGCTATATCCAATTCCTTCCTGAAATCACACAATGTTTTGGCCTCATCTGTGGAGCGAATTCCACAGATTCCCCCCTCTCTGAGTGAAGAAATTTTCTCCTCACCTCAGTCCTAAAAGGTTTACCCCTTATGCTCAAACTATCACCCCCTAGCCCTGGACTCCCCCGCCATCGGGAACATTCTTTCTGAATCTACCCTGTCTAATCCTGTTAGAATTTTGTAAGTTTTGATGAGATCTCGCTCTTCTAAACTCCAATCAATATAATCCGAACCGACTTAGTCTCTCCTCATATGGCAGCCCAGGAATCAGCCTGGTAAACCTTCGCTGCACTCCCTCAGTAGCAAGAACATTCCTCAATAGCAAGAACATCCTTTCCTCAATAGCAAGAACATCCTTCCTCCGATAAGGACACCAACACGGCACACAATACGATTGGTTATTTATCTCCTTGCCTTAGGGGGGGAATCTGGCTCAATAATCGGCAGTAGTCGTTCAACGCCACTCCCCTTGAATATATTTAAAAAAAAAGCAGCTCAAATCTCCTCCCTGTGCTCAGCACTTGATGTGAGGAATAATTTGTGCTGAGAATTTATTTTGCGAGTCAGAGCGAAGCAGTGATTTTGACCTGGGGACCACAGGGTGTAATATAAGACGTTCTTGTTACGGTCGTAAATCCCCCTTTTTTCAGAAGAACATTGCATCACTTTCAGTTTGCGAAACTTCCTTGCCTTCCAACGGAGACTCCCGATTTAGTGCTGTACTCCGCACCTCGCTGTTTACGCTTGACCTTGCCATGACGGTTTGTGCCCCATGGGTGGGGAGGAGTTTCGGGGAGCAGGGCAACCACCCCCGTTGATGGGTGTGCAAAGTTGAAGACTTTGAGGAGCCGCGGAAGGCAAAGTTGTAATGTTCCCCCGTCCTTGTTTTTGTAGCCGGCAGCAGCTTGTGCAGTGTGCACTGCAGCAGAAAGCAAACATGACACCCCAACAACAGCAGCAACTCGTGTTGTTCCTGCAGCAGATCCAGGCCCTCAAATCAAGGTAATGACGTTTACCCCCTTCTATGTACTGATAACTACAGCGACTGTTCTCTTCACATTTCAACAAGAGCAGGATTAAATGAAAGATAGAATACGTTTGCTGCACCGTTGCAGGGATTCGCATGCCAACTGATAACCTCTAAACTGCTGCTTGTGTGCTTAATCCGTCATTGCAAAATTGGCAGATTTGGAGTAGACTGGAAGTTCCTGTCCCAGTGTTCACCTAAGGATTCCTTCCCTTTCTCTCCCGTCAGTGGACTGTTGTGAACAGTTTGCTGAACGAGGGCAATGACTGACGGACAGCAACTGGTACCACAGTTCTGCCTGATCGTCATCCCAGCGAGAACTTGCTGGGCTGGGAGGAGGAGGAGGAGGCTACGATAAGAAACGAGGCATGAAGCTGTTATGTGCTTTATGGCCACTTGGGATTTCTAATTCGGATTGTATCCCCTGGAATTCAAAGATTATGGGGCGATTTTATCAAAGTTTAAGTTGAGGGGAACTGAAGGTAGATAGTGAGGAATTATTTCCAGTGTTTGGGGAGTTGAGGACCAGGGCCCGTTCCCTGAAAAATTTGAACCCCGTCCTTTCTGGAGTGAAATTTGCCCCCGCATAAGTTTGGAACTTTGTTGTGCAAAACCGCAGTTGATGCTAGTTCTGTTCACTTTGCTTCTGAGGTTGCTGAGGTTTTGTTAATCAAAGGTAGTGAGGGGTAATCGGGTAAAAATGAGTAAGTGGAGTTGGGACACGGATTGACCATGAGGGGCCCAGTGGCCTATTCCCGCTCCCTTGTTAAGTGCGCGAGGGCAGAGGAAGGAACATGAGTGGGAGGCTAGTCACTGGGCTACTGGCGCTTCTGTTGGCATCTGGTCACAGATTTGCACCAGTGTCACTTGCCCACACCACTTTGTCCAGATTGCATTTCCACCGGCACAGCTGGAGATGGCGCCTCCTGACATTCCTTTTATTTTTTTATGGGATGTGGGCGTCGCTGGGCAAAGCCAGCACTTATTATCCATCCCTAATTGCCCCAGCTCTGACTGGCTTACTCGGACGTTTCAGAGGGACAGTGATATTTACATACAATATAATCTTCAGAATTCTCATGGTCCATTTTCAAGGCTCTCCCAAGCCCAGGGAATTAAAGAAGGGTCGATTTTTATTTTAAAGTGGGAATGTCCCCAAGCGTGGCTTGGATGTGATATTGTTCCGACCTCCCGGCACTTCTCTCTTACAGAGGTGGTGGCACTTTGGCGATAGTCCACAAGAATTCCAACAAAAAGGGAGTTACTTGAATGGGTTATTTTATACTGCGAAAAGGAATAGGTGGTGGAAGAATTGTTCGCTCCATTTGATCACAAGGAAAAACTTCATTCATTGTGGCTCATGTTTCTCCGGAGCCAAGAAAAATGCTGTTACACTTGTTCATTCCTGAAGGAAATCTCGGGAAGTGCTGAAGATCTCCCATCGTTTTTGTCCCCCCAGGTGTGCAGAGCAAAATCTGATCCCTGCCATCAACCGATCTATGTCAGTGCCCGAAACGGGGTCTCTCTGGGACCTCCCCACGTCGGCTTCACAGCTTTCAGGTGAGGAATGAATCCGACACCGAAGCTCCACAACTTGCATTGTGGTGGACTTTCTCGTTGAATAGATGCCAGTCGGCTATTGCGTGTACCAATATTGCGTCAGTGTGTTCATAGTGAATTCCATCACATAGCGTTCTGCTTCCCAGTGTTTTGGGCCAGGGTTTAGAGAATCCCAAAGTGTATCATGGAGTTCACCTGACCCACAACTTTTACTAGATTGTGGTATGGGGAGCACACGGCCCACTCTACAGGTGTGGTACAACAGAAATGGAAAAGTATTTTTTAAAGCAAAACAGTGTTTATTCTATAAACTCAAGTTAACCTTTTTAAAACATACAGTGAACATCTTAGCAACCATTAATTCAAATACAACCGCCAAAAACTACAACACTAAGTCATCCTTGAGCTTTCCTTTTAACATCCATAAGACTTAAAACAAAACCTTCAACAGAAGCACCTCCGGTTTAACTTCACTACTGAGAACAGTTACCACGTTGAAATCAGCAAATGGACATTCATAAGCTTGCAGAGATTCACACACATCCTGCTGTGACTGCAGCGTCTCCAAAAGTAAAATGAAGCCAAACCCACCCTGCAGCAAAAAGCCTAAAGCAAAAGTAAAAAGCTGACAGACAGCCCAGCTCCACCCACTCTCTGACATCATTGCAGTAATAAACACCCATTTCTTAAAGGTACTCTCACTACAGATATTTATATACACACCCATTTCTTAAAGGTACTCTCACATGACATCTCCCCCCAGAAAAAAAATAAACCAACAACTTCAAGATGGTTTCATTTTTCACCTTTTCACTATCCTTTAAGAAATGCACACAGTAAATATACTTTTTCATTTAAAAAAACAACACGCAAACAGGTATAAAAGTATAGTCCATTTTTTTTTTTGTTCCTCTTCCTCCAACTGGAATCCTTCTCGATTGACAGTCTCTTTGAACAAGAAGGTCTCTGCACGATCCGTCCATTTCTCTACGCATCGCATTTCTCTTTAAAGTCAGATGCTTTAGTTCAATCTGATCGCAGAGTCCCTTGTAATTCTCCAACACAGGAGAATTCGTTATCGTTATCACAGCTTTCAGGCAGTCAAATGCCTGTTGAAAGTCCGCTGTCCGCTGAAATTTTCGACGTTTCTTCAGCAAGTCCATCAGTAGAGCAACCACGCTACAAAATGTTTTCACAAATGTTCGTTCAAATCCACTCATGCCAAGAAATCGCATTATTTCCCTTTGTGTCGAGGGCATCGGGAACTCCTCAAGGATAGTGACGTGGTCTTTTCCAAATTCACTTTTGGCTAGGTTTATCACCAAACCCGCCTCCTGAAGCCGATCGAATAACTCCATCAGATGTTTTAAACGTTCTTTACATGTCTGGCTAAAAATTACCAGATCGGCGATGTATGCCGCACAATTGGGTAATCCTGAAACAACTTTGTTCGTTAACTATTGAAATGTTGCTGGGGCGTTTTTCATGCCAAATGGCATAACTTTGAATTGGTATATACCATCTGGAGTCACAAAAGCTGAAATCTCCTTCGCCCGAAAGGTACCTGCCAGTAACCTTTAAATAAATCCAGTTTGGAAATAAAAACTGATTGCCCACTTTCTCAATGCAATCCTCCAAACGTGGGATAGGATAAGAGTCCATTCTTGTAACTGCATTAACCTGTCTATCGTCCACACACGACGGTTGGGTACGTCTGGTTTAGGTACCATCACTATGGGTGAGCTCCAATTGGTTGCAACCCACTTCAATTATGCCATTTTTAAGCATACTCTCAATCTCTTCGTTAACCTGTGCCAATTTTAAAGGGTTAAGTCTATATGGATGTTGTTTGATTGGAACAGCATTTCCCACATCTACATCATGTATAGCCCCTTTAGTACTTCCCAATTTATCTCTACCAACTTGCCCATGTGATATCAATAACTCTTTCAGGTCAGTTCGTTTTTCCTCTGGAAGGTAATTCAACAATTTATTCCAATTTTTAAGAACATCCTCATTTTCCAATTTAATTTGAGGTGTGTCAAATCCACAGTCATCAGGATTTGGTTCGTCACTTTGAGTTAGAATCATTAAAACCTCCTACTTTTTCTCTCCTTCCCTGACAAAGTACCTTTTAAGCATATTCACATGACACACTCGGTGAGTCTTCCTTCTATCTGGTGTTTTTACCACATAATTCACCTCACTTAATTTCCTTTCAATCTGATAAGGTCCACAAAAGCTTGCTTTTCAAGGTTCACCTACCACTGGTAACAACAGTAAAACTCTTAGCTCCACTGGTAAAACTACAAACTTTGGATTTCTTGTCCGCTACCCGTTTCATCACATTTTGTGCAACTTTTAAATGTTGTCTAGCCAATTCACCTCGTATTTAATCGTTCCCTAAAATTTGACATGTAATCCAATACTGTAATTATCGATTTCTCATTCACCAATTTTTCCTTAATCAATTTAAATGGTCCTCTTACCTCATGACCAAAAATTAGTTCAAAAGGATTAAATTTGGTTGACTCATTTGGTGCATCCCTAATTGCAAACAGTACGAATGGAATTCCTTTATCCCAATCCTCTGGATAATTGTGACAATAAGCCCTCAACATTGTCTTTCATGTCTGATGCCACCTTTCTAACGCTCCCTGCGATTCTGGATGGTACGCAGTTGATTTAAATTGTTTTATTCCTAAGCTATTCATAACTTCTTTGAATAACCTTGAGGTAAAATTTGATCCTTGATCCAATTGTATTTCTGTGGGTAGTCCATATCTAGTAAAGAATTTAAGTAACTCCTCCACAATCTTTTTGGCTGTAATATTACGTACTGGAATGGCCACTGGAAACCTAGTAGACACATCCATTAAAGTCAAAAGATATTGATTCCCACTTTTCGTTCTAGGAAGCGGTCCTACGCAATTAATTAGGACCCTTGTAAAAGGTTCCTCAAATGCTGGAATGGGTATTAAGGGCGCTGGTTTTATCACTGCTTGAGGTTTCCCTGTCCCTTGACATGTGTGACATGATTGGCAAAATTTAACTACATCTTTATGTGGCCCAGGCCAATAAAACTGTTTTTGTATTTTAGCTTGAGTTTTCCTTATTCCCAAATGACCTCCCACTGGTACCTCATGTGCAACTCGCAACACCTCCTTTCTGTACCCTACCAGCAATACCACTTGATGAACGTCTGCCCACCTTTCATCCGCCTGCATATGTAAAGGTCTCCCATTTTCTCATCAAGACATCACTTTTACGGTAATAACACTCTGGTATACACTCCAATTCCTCTTCCGTGTATGCTTTCTGATACATCCGTTTTATTTCTACATCTTTCTGTTGTAGCTCCGTCAATTTTCCTGAACTAAAAATATCTGCCTCATACTCCACCTGTTCTTGTTCTTTTTCAACCATCTGATCAAAAATCATTTCTGATAATTGCACTTCAACTTCATCTTCACTCTTTGATTTCTCCTCTTGTCTTAACCTGTGACTTTGCGACCTTGTTACTATACAATCCGGAGAAATCCCAGGATATTCGTCCTTCAACACTTCAGTTGTCTGATTTTCCACTGGCTTATCAACCACAGTAGGCATCACGCCCACCTGCGATCCAGCTTTTTCATTACCCAAGATAAACTGTATTCCTGAACAGGATAGTTTCTCTATTACTCCTACTACCACTTCACCACTCTTCTGGACTTTCCAACCTCACATTATATAATGGAACACTACTCTCACCCTGAATTCCACATATTACCACCTTTTCTGGCAACATTCTTCCCAAACTACTTAACTCCTCATCTCTTACCATCAAAGATTGACTAGCTCCCGTATCTCTTCAAATTGTGACTTCTTTACCTGCTCCTCCTGACACACGAGTAAACTTTACCCACACAAGTGAATTCTTTAAAGATATCTAGCACCTTCTTATCAATCACCTCTTGATCAGGCTGTACAATGTTTTGCACCTCCTTCGCTTCCCTTGGTCTTTCCTTTACCACTTTAACAAACCCCCACTGTCCTCTCCTGTTTCACCACATCAGCCTTCCCAGTGCTTTTCTTCAACCACCAACACTGTGACTTTACATGGCCTAGTTTATTACAGTGAAAACATGTGAAAGTTTTCATTTCTTTTCCACGCTCCTGGATTTCTTGGTAAATCCAGGAGCCTCCCTGAACAGGTGCCAGAATGTGGCGACTAGGGGCTTTTCACAGTAACTTCATTTGAAGCCTACTTGTGACAATAAGCAATTTTCATTTCATTTTTCATTATTACAGTGAAAACACTTGAAATGTTTCATGTCTCTTCCACCCTCCTGGATTTCTTTTTTAATTTGAGGTACACATTCCTTATTATCTCCCACCAGATCACCTTTGCCTTTACCACTTCTCATGTCCCCAGTTTCTATCCCTCACAGGCTGAAACTGATGTCAGAAACCAAGCTTTGATTTATGAACTAATTCATAATCATCTGCCATTTCCGCTGCTAATCTCGCAGTTTTAACCCTCTGCTCTTCCACATGAGTTCTCACTACATCAGGAGTTGAATTTTCATACTCCTTCAAAAGTATAATTTCTCAGAGCTTTCATACGTTTTGTCTATTTTCAAAGCCCTTGTCCACTTATCAAAATGACTCTGATCCTTTCAAACTCCATGTATGTTTGACCAAATTCTTTCCTTAAATTTCTAAACCTTTGTCTGTAAGCTTCAGGCATTAGTTCATATGCACTTAAGATGGATTTTTTCACCCCTCATAGAACATACAGTGCAGAAGGAGGCCATTCAGCCCATCGAGTCTGCACCGACCCACTTAAACCCCACTTCCACCCTATCCCTGCAACCCAACAACCCCTCCTAACCTTTTTGGTCACTCAGGACAATTTATCATGGCCAATCCACCTAACCTGCACGTCTTTGGACTGTGGGTGGAAACCGGAGTACCCGGAGGAAACCCACGCAGACACGGGGAGAACGTGCAGACTCTGCACAGACAGTGACCCAGCGGGGAATCGAACCTGGGACCCTGGCGCTGTGAAGCCACAGTGCTATCCACTTGTGCTACCGTACTCCCCAAATACGTCCCAGATACCTTCTCCGGTTGATGCAAACACTTAACTAGCCCTACCTATCAGCTTTGTTTGAATCAGTAATACCCACATGTCCTGTGGCCATTTCATTTGTTTAGCTACCTTCACAAATGAAATGAAAAATGAACAGGGGCTGGTTTAGCACACTGGGCTAAATCGCTGGCTTTTAAAGCAGACCAAGGCAGGCCAGCAGCACGGTTCAATTCCCGTACCAGCTTCCCCGAACAGACGCTGGAATGTGGTGACTAGGGGCTTTTCACAGTAACTACATTTGAAGCCTCCTTGTGACAATGCGCGATTTTCATTTCATTGTCATTTTTCTACCTCCTTCTCATCAAACCTTGGAATGCTTGGACATATTTAAATAGATTCCCACCAAGCCTTTGACTATGACGCTCTTTCTCACTATCCTCATCACTATCATCCATCTGTACGTTTCCCTTTACGTCTGCCAATTTTAACTGACTGTCATGTTTCATGGCCATTTTCTGAAGTTCAAACTCTCCCTCTTTATCTTTTTCCCTGATCTGTATCTCCCTTTCTCTTTCTTTTTGTTCTCCTGGGGCTATTCTTTCTGTTTTCCTTTCTTCTCTCTTTTTCCTCTCTTTCGTATTCAAGCTGCTTTAATTCTTTCTCACGTTCCATTTGTTTAATTTGTAACTGAATTTTTGCCATTTCCAGTGAGTCAAACTGTATCTCAGGCAACTTTAAATGCTTAGCCACCGCCATAATTACCTCATCTTTTTGCATTTTGTGAGGTCATGTAAACTGCAATGTTTTTGCCAAATCTAACAGTCTGCTTTTAGTCTCTGTCCGTAAGTACTGCGTGTGACCGTCTCCACCCCCAAAATCTTCAGAGCCTCTGAAAGAGCCATTGTCCACACTTAACTCCCCACTTAAACTGGAATACCACACCTGAAAAGCAACCACAATATGCTCACCCCTCACTGTCTTTAAGTTCACTATGCCAATCTAATAGATAGACTTGTATCCCCCTCGAGCCCCCAATTTGTTATGGGCCAGGATTTAGAGAACCCCAAAGTGTATCAAGGAGTTCACCTGACCCACAACTTTTACTAGATTGTGGTATGGGGAGCACACGGCCCACTCTACAGGGGTGGTACAGCAGAAATGGAAAAGTATTTTCTAAAGCAAAACAATGTTTATTCTATGACAAGTTAACCTTTTTAGAACATAGTGAACATCTTAGCAACCATCAATTCAAATACAGCTCCCAAAGAATACAACACTAAGGAATCCTTGAGCTTTCCTTTTAAATCCATAAGACTTAAAACAAAACCTTGAACAGAAGCACCTCAGGTTTAACTTCACTACTGAGAACAGTTACCACGTTGAAATCAGTAAATGGACATTCATAAGCTTGCAGAGATTCACACACATTCTCCAAAACTAAAATGAAACCAACCCCATTCTGCAGCAAAAAGCCTAAAGCAAAAGTAAAAAGCTGACACAGTCCAGCTCCACCCACTCTCTTACATCACTGCAGTAGTAAACACCCATTTCTTAAAGGTACTCTCACTGCAGATATTTATATACACACCCATTTATAAACACCCATTTCTTAAAAGTGCTCTCACATAACACCAGGCTTTCTCTGCTGCTCTCCTGTAGGCACAGGGTCTCTTGCTGGGCTGCAGACCATGCAGCAGGCAGGATGGGACAGGACAGCGATAAGAGCCGTTGATTTTTGTTGGTAAATTCGAAGCTTTTTATGTTGAAAAAGAGATTTGTATCATGGGTTGTATCCCATAGAGGTGGCTGATGTTTGTGAAGAATGTGGCCGACATTCAAACTTTTATTTTGCCACTCATTTCTTTGATGACATCGAGTCGATGGCAGACGGCTCCCATTCCGCAGGGGCTCACCCGATTGATTGTGGCTGTTTCAGGACAGACCCACACCAGTGAAGGAACAGGATAAGCATCTGGGCCACCTGTCCAAGTCAGATGTGCGGGATGCTTTTTTGGGGGGGGCGCAAGAATTACAATTCTTGATCTTTAGTAAATAAATGTTGATTTAGAGACTGAAGACTGGGTTCTGTTTTGAAAAGTGTACACTTTCTGTTCCAGGGTGTGAAGCAGGTAGCTTGTGGGATTCAGCATCTCAGGGTCCGCTACTGGAACAAATTCAAAAACTAGAGCGAGAGAAAGCTACAAAAGTAAGATCATGCTGTTTTACTGATGGTTGCCGGAATCGATTTGCTTTAACGCGGTCGGAATGGTTCACAGCGGGCATGGCGGCCACTTGTGCTGAGGTCATGTGGGTTTTCCAAATGGGCTTCCTGGGCCGTGATATCGCCATGGTACTAAATCCTCAACTTTCATCGCTGACTAGAAATGTGCAGCACATCGGGGAGCCACTCTCCCCTCCTGTCTGTGCTGGCTTTTTGAAAGACCAGTTTCCCTTTATTTTCCCTTTATTCCACATCTGTTCATAACCCCTATGTAACCCCTGGTAACACTCTCCCCTCGTGCCTGGTAACACTGGCTGGTTTGCTGATGACGTTCCTTTCCCGACTGGCTGGACATTTTATGCAGCAAAGCCCTTTCAGCTTTGGGCCTCAGTTGCTCACTTTGGAAATTTGCTTGGGGCTCCCGGTGAGTGGGTCAGTGTCTGGTGGAGGGGGGGGGTTGTCTCTGTCAGTGTTGTCCGTATTTACTTGGTGCGAGTCCATGTATGTCTGCCAGTCTTTGTAGGACCTAATAACTTCAGAAATCATCAAATGTTGGATTCAAACAACCAAGTTGCAAGAAGTGTAAGGAGTTTGCTTTAGTCATGGTGAAGCTGATCTATTAAAAGCATTGCATTGATTTCCTTCCTTGGAACATTGATGTGAGCATCACGGGGCAGTGTGACGGCACCCTCCCACACGGGGCAGTGTGACAGCACCCTCCTACACGGGGCACCCTCCCACACGGGGCAGTGTGACAGCACCCTCCTACACGGGGCACCCTCCCACACGGGGCAGTGTGACAGCACCCTCCTACAGGGGGCACCCTCCCACACGGGGCAGTGTGACAGCACCCTCCTACACGGGGCACCCTCCCACACAGGGCAGTGTGACAGCACCCTCCTACACGGGGCACCCTCCCACACGGGGCACCCTCCCACACGGGGCAGTGTGACAGCACCCTCCCACACGGGGCACCCTCCCACACGGGGCAGCGTGATAGCACCCTCCCACACGGGGCAGCGTGATAGCACCCTCCCACACGGGGCAGCGTGATAGCACCCTCCCACACTGGGCACTCTCCCACACGGGGCACCCTCCCACACGGGGCACGGTGATAACGAGTTGCTATTCTTGTTGAGATGTGATTGAGGAATAAATATTGACCCAGGACAGCGAGGATAGATAACATTTTCTGCTGCTCTTCAAAAATGTTGCCACGGGATCTTTAACATCCACCCCAGCAGGCTGGTGGGACCTCGGTTTAATGTTCCATCTGAAAGATTGCCCCTGTGGTAGTGATCTCCCTCAGTGCTGAAACCTGTGCGTGAGGCCTGAACTCTGTGCCTTCTGACTAAGAAGCGAGAGTGGTAGCCACCGAGCCGGTGCTCAACCCAATGGCACAGCGGCCACTGTGCCATCCCTCGTGCCCACACCTAAGATTGGAGAGTGGGGGTTGAATGTGAGGCCTCCTGGTCTGTGGCTGTTAACTGCCGACTGTACAGTTGAGTTTTTCAGGGAGCTGATTGCTGTGTTTAAACAACCGTGCAACATTCTTACTGACCTTAAAAATCAACTGCAACCTCGAGCTATTCTGTCAAAAGATCATGAGTAAAATGCAATATTTAATAATTTAATAATCGCTTATTGTCACAATTAGGCTTCAATGAAGTTACTGTGAAAAAGCCCCTGTCGCCACATTCTGGCACCTGTTCGGGGAGGCCGGTACGGGAAGGTTTCCCAGGTTTCAGACATATAATAAGCAGGCTGGCGTTTAAGGTCGCTTGGTTTTCATTATACTGGATTACCTGGCACTTCTCCCCACAGCTCCCACACCCTTCTCCGCTTCTACATTGTTCAGTGACCTGTAACAGGTCACTGAGACTGCACCTACATTACAGCTCTATGGGGGGGGGGGGGGGGGGGGGGGGGGGGGAGGAGAGTGTACAGTGTGGATCGCCTTTGCCGTAACAGGAATATTCCTTGTTCAGCTAAAGCAGGAGCGAAGAGACGTAGAACTCAGGAACAAAAGGGAAGAGGATGACAGGAAACGGCAAGATGAAATCCGGTGGCAAGAGGAAGAACGTAAGCGTAGGGATGAGGACGAGCTGACTAGGAGGAAGCAGGTAATGTCCCCCCCCCCCCCGTGTACTCATTACCCTAACCGGCTCCCGTGTCCTCTGGAGTTTCACATGTTTTCTCCTATAGGTCAGCGATTAGTAGATTTGTGTTTCACTTTTTCAGGCGGGAGCTGGTTCAGTGAGTGAATCAATGTGACGTGGAATGTGAGGTTATTCACTTTAGTAAGACGGGGAAAGCACAGTATTGTGTAAAAACTGTGAACTGGTTAATGTCCGCGGTTAGTGAGACAAGGATGTGCGGGGAATGTTAGCAAGCAGCTACAGCTAACAATTGGGAAGGCAGAGCACTTGTTGGCCTTTAATGCAAGTGCTCCGGAGCACAAGAATGAAGGCGTCTTCCTACAATTGTGCGGGGATTGGGTGAGACAACACCGGGGCGACACGGCGGCACAGTGGGTTAGCACTACTGCCTCACAGCGCCAGGGACCCAGCTCCATTCCGGCCTCGGGTGACTGTGTGGAGTTTGAACATTCTCCCCACGTCTGCGTGGGTTTCCTCGCACAGTCCAAAGATATGCAGGTTAGGGTGGATTGCCCCTTAGTGTCCAGGGATCTGCAGGTTGGATGGGGTTCTGGGGATAGGGCGAGGAAATGGGCCGAGGTAGGGTGTTCTTTCGGAGAGTCGGTGCAGATTCGATGGGCAGAATGGCCTCCGAATAGGGATTCTATAACTAATGCAGTTTTGGTCTCCATATTTAAGAAAGGATAGACTTGCAATGGAGGTGGCACAACAAAGGTTCGTGTAATTGGTCCCTGGGATGGGAGGATTGCTCGATGAAAGGCAGAGTAAATTGGGCCTAAATTCTTTGGAGCTACGGAGATGTGAAACCTGAAGGGGCTTGACAGGGTAGAGAGCTGAGAGGCTGGGGAATCTAGTACCCAGAGCGCAGTCTCTGGATAAAGGGGCTAATCCGCTGAGCCAGCCAGCCGCAGCCCAAAAGTGACTGACCCCGTTCTCTTCCAGGAGGAGGTGGTCCGATTCCAGAGGGAGCAGCAGGAGGAGGCCGCCCGGCGCCAAAGAGAGGAGGACGATCGGCGGCAAGAGGAGGCCCTGAGGCGACGGGACGAGGAAGAAAGGCGGCAGATGGAGGACATCCTCCGGAAGCAGGTGACTTGGCGCATCTTCAAGCACGCGGTTTACCTTCATTGAATGACGGAAACTTCCGGCAGAGGAGGAGTCCGTTCTACCCGTTGTGTCAATACTGGCTCCCAGCGAGAGTAATTATGCATAGTTCCATACTTTTGTTCGGAGCGCTGTCAGTTCCTCAAGTAGCTTCAATTTGTGCCACCTTTTCAGGTAAAGCATTCCAGATCCCGACAACTAAGCGCAAAATAAATCCCATCACCCCCGTCCGCTCCTTTTTTGCCATTGATTTTTAAATCTGGTCTTTGGTTATTGACACCAAAGGGAATAATCTTTCTCGATCTCGCCCCGAGCGTCAGCCCTGTAATCCGCCCCTCTGCCCTCTTCAGAAACGCCGTTACAGTTTCCGTGTCCGCGTTCCTATTCCTAGTGCCCTGCCCGAGAGGTTGGAGCTGGCTCCTTGTTTATCCAGCTTCCCCGTGAATGTGCCTGTGCCTGTTCCTCTCACCGACTCCGCGCGGCCGCGCCTTGTTGTTCCAGGAAAAGGACCGTCGGCAGCAGGATGAGACCCGGCGGTGGCTGGAGGAAGAGGAGAGCCGGCGGCAGCTGGAGGAAGAGGCCAGGCGCAGGCTCGCCGAGGAGGAGGACCGCAAACGCAAGGAGATGGACCTGCAGCTTCAGCGGCAGCAGGAGCTGCTGAGACACAGGCAGCAGGAGGCCCTGAGGCGATTACAGCAGCAGCAGTTAGCACACATAAAG
Source organism: Scyliorhinus torazame (assembly GCF_047496885.1). Taxonomy (NCBI): domain Eukaryota; kingdom Metazoa; phylum Chordata; class Chondrichthyes; order Carcharhiniformes; family Scyliorhinidae; genus Scyliorhinus; species Scyliorhinus torazame. The sequence goes on from NC_092737.1 coordinate 17,900,534, forward strand.
GTAGCACTCGCGCGTCAGCGTCTCTGCAGCTTGGTGCAAACTGGTGCAACTGGATATTACAGTCCTGCATTTGACTCCTGTCAGACTGATGCGATTAAAGTCTCCCTGCTGACTCTGCAGTTTCTTAAAATGGAAGGTGCCTGGCCTTCCTCAACCTAGTGACAGTGATATTGTACTCACGGGGTAGTGCCCTGTACAGCACAGCTCTCCTATACTGTGTGTTCATTCTCACTATCGCACTCCCGCTTTCTCTCGCGCTCTCATTCTCTCGCTTTCTCCCCCTCTCGCTTTCTCTCTCGCTCTCATTCTTTCGCTTTCTCCCCCTCTCGCTTTCCCCTCTCGCTTTCTCCTCTCGCTTTCTCCTCTCGCTTTCTCCTCTCGCTTTCCCCCTCTCGCTTTCCCCCTCTCGCTTTCCCCCTCTCGCTTTCCCCCTCTCGCTTTCCCCCTCTCGCTTTCCCCCTCTCGCTTTCCCCCTCTCACTTTCCCCCTCTCGCTTTCCCCCTCTCGCTTTCCCCCTCTCGCTTTCCCCCTCTCGCTTTCCCCCTCTCGCTTTCCCCCCCTCTCGCTTTCCCCCCCTCTCGCTTTCCCCCCCTCTCGCTTTCCCCCCCTCTCGCTTTCCCCCCCTCTCGCTTTCCCCCCCTCTCGCTTTCCCCCCTCTCGCTTTCCCCCCCTCTCGCTTTCCCCCCCTCTCGCTTTCCCCCTCTCGCTTTCCCCCTCTCGCTTTCCCCCTCTCGCTTTCCCCCCTCTCGCTTTCCCCCCTCTCGCTTTCCCCCTCTCGCTTTCCCCCTCTCGCTTTCCCCCCTCTCGCTTTCCCCCCTCTCGCTTTCCCCCCTCTCGCTTTCCCCCTCTCGCTTTCCCCCTCTCGCTTTCCCCCTCTCGCTTTCCCCCCTCTCGCTTTCCCCCCTCTCGCTTTCCCCCCTCTCGCTTTCCCCCCTCTCGCTTTCCCCCTCTCGCTTTCCCCCCTCTCGCTTTCCCCCCTCTCGCTTTCCCCCCTCTCGCTTTCCCCCCTCTCGCTTTCCCCCCTCTCGCTTTCCCCCCCTCTCGCTTTCCCCCCTCTCGCTTTCCCCCTCTCGCTTTCCCCCTCTCGCTTTCCCCCTCTCGCTTTCCCCCTCTCGCTTTCCCCCCTCTCGCTTTCCCCCCTCTCGCTTTCCCCCTCTCGCTTTCCCCCTCTCGCTTTCCCCCTCTCGCTTTCCCCCTCTCGCTTTCCTCCCTCTCGCTTTCCTCCCTCTCGCTTTCCTCCCTCTCGCTTTCCCCCTCTCGCTTTCCCCCTCTCGCTTTCCCCCTCTCGCTTTCCCCCTCTCGCTTTCCCCCTCTCGCTTTCCCCCTCTCGCTTTCCCCCTCTCGCTTTCCCCCTCTCGCTTTCCCCCTCTCGCTTTCCCCCTCTCGCTTTCCCCCTCTCGCTTTCCCCCTCTCGCTTTCCCCCTCTCGCTTTCCCCCTCTCGCTTTCCCCCTCTCGCTTTCCCCCCCTCTCGCTTTCCCCCCCTCTCGCTTTCCCCCTCTCGCTTTCCCCCCTCTCGCTTTCCCCCCTCTCGCTTTCCCCCTCTCGCTTTCCCCCTCTCGCTTTCCCCCTCTCGCTTTCCCCCTCTCGCTTTCCCCCTCTCGCTTTCCCCTCTCGCTTTCCCCCTCTCGCTTTCCCCCTCTCGCTTTCCCCCTCTCGCTTTCCCCCTCTCGCTTTCCCCCCTCTCGCTTTCCCCCTCTCGCTTTCCCCCTCTCGCTTTCCCCCTCTCGCTTTCCCCCTCTCGCTTTCCCCCTCTCGCTTTCCCCCTCTCGCTTTCCCCCCTCTCACTTTCCCCCCTCTCGCTTTCCCCCCTCTCGCTTTCCCCCCTCTCGCTTTCCCCCCTCTCGCTTTCCCCCTCTCGCTTTCCCCCTCTCGCTTTCCCCCCCTCTCGCTTTCCCCCTCTCGCTTTCCCCCTCTCGCTTTCCCCCCTCTCGCTTTCCCCCCTCTCGCTTTCCCCCCTCTCGCTTTCCCCCTCTCGCTTTCCCCTCTCGCTTTCCCCCTCTCGCTTTCCCCCTCTCGCTTTCCCCCCTCTCGCTTTCCCCCCTCTCGCTTTCCCCCCCTCTCGCTTTCCCTCCTTTCGTCTCGCGCTCCTTTCGTCTCGCGCTCCTTTCGTCTCGCGCTCCTTTCGTCTCGCGCTCCTTTCGTCTCGCGCTCCTTTCGTCTCGCGCTCCTTTCGTCTCGCGCTCCTTTCGTCTCGCGCTCCTTTCGTCTCGCGCTCCTTTCGTCTCGCGCTCCTTTCGTCTCGCGCTCCTTTCGTCTCGCGCTCCTTTCGTCTCGCGCTCCTTTCGTCTCGCGCTCCTTTCGTCTCGCGCTCCTTTCGTCTCGCGCTCCTTTCGTCTCGCGCTCCTTTCGTCTCGCGCTCCTTTCGTCTCGCGCTCCTTTCGTCTCGCGCTCCTTTCGTCTCGCGCTCCTTTCGTCTCGCGCTCCTTTCGTCTCGCGCTCCTTTCGTCTCGCGCTCCTTTCGTCTCGCGCTCCTTTCGTCTCGCGCTCCTTTCGTCTCGCGCTCCTTTCGTCTCGCGCTCCTTTCGTCTCGCGCTCCTTTCGTCTCGCGCTCCTTTCGTCTCGCGCTCCTTTCGTCTCGCGCTCCTTTCGTCTCGCGCTCCTTTCGTCTCGCGCTCCTTTCGTCTCGCGCTCCTTTCGTCTCGCGCTCCTTTCGTCTCGCGCTCCTTTCGTCTCGCTCGTTTTCTCCCACTCCCTCTCCCTCTCCCTTTCCAGAAAGGGAGACAGAGGGCACTGTTATCCCAGCTTCCCTACAGCCAAAGCCATTAGCTTCCTCCTGTGGGTCCTGGCAGCTGTCCTGAGAGATGAGCTTCCACAGAAGTTGATAATCTTGCAATGTAAGCTGTGGGGAAAGGATAGAGTTCAGACACGAAGCTTTCAAATGTCATAAAGTCTGCCGGACACAGTAAGCTGTTAGAATGGGCTCAGGAAGAGACCTGGTTACCTCACCACCACCTCTCTCGTCTCCCTCTACTAACTGATCAAAGTTGCTGATCCACTACTGGATGAGCAGGGTTTTTATCCAGCTGAATATTGGGAAGACCGAAGTCGTTGTTTTCCAATTCTGCTCCAAGCCCCAGTCCCTCGCTCCTGACTCCAGCTCTCTCTCTCTCTCTCTCTCTCTCTCTTTCTCTCCCGCCCCCCCGGCGTGGGGCAGCAGTCTGAGATTATGCCACGTTTGATATCATAGATATCATAGAATTTACAGTGCAGAAGGAGGCCATTCGGCCCATCGAGTCTGCACCGGCTCTTGGAAAGAGCACCCCACCCAAGCCCACACCCCCACCCTATCCCCATAACCCAGTAACCCCACCCAACACTAAGGGCAATTTTGGGCGCTAAGGGCAATTTATCATGGCCAATCCACCTAACCTGCACACCTTTGGACTGTGGGAGGAAACCGGAGCACCCGGAGGAAACCCACGCAGACACGGGGAGGACGTGCAGAATCCGCACAGACAGTGACCCAAGGGCAGAACCCTGGTTCCTGGCACTATGAGGCAGCAGTGCTAACCACCGTGCCACCAAATTGTTGGGGCAAATCGATTTGATGTATTTAAATAGATGTCAGATGAGCATCTGACATGATGAGCATGAGGGGCTAAATCGCTGGCTTTTAAAGCAGACCAAGGCAGGCCAGCAGCACGGTTCAATTCCCGTACCAGCCTCCCCGAACAGGCGCCGGAATGTGGCGACTAGGGGCTTTTCACAGTAACTTCATTTGAAGCCTACTTGTGACAATAAGCGATTTTCATTTCATTTCATTTCATCTCAAAAGGAGGATATGCTGATAGGGTGAGCTGGACCCTGGAGGTGGAGGAGAAACATAGTCGCTGGCTCAGAACAATTGGGTTGGAGAGTCTGCCCCTGTGTTGTAGATGTGTCAACGCTCTAATTAGCGCAAGATGTGAACTGACCTGTTGTTCCTTCATCAGATCCCATCTTCCACCTCATGGGGGCAGCAGTGCAACTCTGTGCCACCTCTCCAGAAGCTGGAGGAGGAACGGGAGCGTCAGCGCAGGGAGGAGGTAAGGCGAATAAGATTAGGCCCTCTTAAAAGATGCGCCGCACCGTGTCGCTCGCCGCCTGCGAGCTTGTCCAAGGGCTCGGCCTTTTGTCTGTGGCGGGCTGTTCGGCATCATGTGGCTTCGCTGGAGCCTGATCCTTCGCCCAACTATTCCGTTGCTTCTCGAGTGTTGAACCGCAGAGTGCTTGCCAGGATCTGTCATTGGGATACCGGGGAGAATTCCTGGCACCTGTCGACATCCCTGGTGTAGAGAGGCTAGTAGGGTATTGAATGTCACAACTTGCGGACAATGGAACTCTTTGGGATTTGTATTGTGCACCTCGGCACTGAGCCATCAGGGTAGCTCGTGGAGGAATGAAAGGGACTCTGGGTGGATTGCACTATTGCTTTACTGATTAGAGCACAGAATGGCTGCAATACTTTGTGAAGCTGGCCAAAACGCTGTTGAGTTTTTGTTTCTTGATAATCTGATGCATGAATGTAAATTATCCTGCTCTGGTGTTGCTATACGATGCCTCGGGTCCCACTGTGAGGTCTTGCACAGTGATCAGCTGTACTAGTCGGTTCTGCTGGCCCACAGGCACCCCACAAACAGGCTGACTCAGTAACAGTGTGACAGGAGCTCTCTGTCTATAATGTATGCCTGCAAACCCGGTGTGGGTCTGCGCGTGTGTATGTCTGTCTGTCGGCCTGTGTCTATGCGAGCATATCTCGCAGAGGTCAATAGGCAGAGAATTCACAGCAAGAATCACGTCCTGTCCCCCACCCTCTCCGGATGGCCAGAGCTGTTGGCTACACCTTTCACCAGGCGGAGATCAAATAACCAGCACAGGCCTCAAACGGAACGTGCACTTTCTCCTCTGTATCGGTTACTTTGCTAAGCTAATGGGCAACTCTGTTCTCAAATTGACATCTGCTCCAGTCAGCAAATACCAGCTGCATTTCTGTGGCCCCTTCAACCTACCCAAGGATCGCGAGGCGCTTCGCAAGTATATAATTGAATGGAGTTTGATATTGAGGCTGATGAGGTATTAAGGCGAGATTAAAGCTCGGTCACTGAGAAGCGAGACCGAGAGGTTTAGAGAGCCGCAGCTCGGACTCCTCGGGAATATTTCTGCCAACTGGTCCTGTTCAAAGAGTTGGGCGGGTCTCGATGCGTGAGCCCCATCCACCCTCTGTCCACGGGAGCCACAAAAGGAGAAGCATAGAACACTACTTGTTTTAAAATGAGTGAATATTAATATTCTCTGTCGCAGCAGTGTCGTCAGCAACAGGAGATAATGAAAGCCCTTCAACAGCACCAGCAGCAGAAATCACCTGGCTGGAACAGTCTCCCCAAGCAGAGTATGTCTGTCAAATCACTACTCGACATGCAACAGGAGCTGCAGAAACAGCAACAGCAAAGGCAGCAAGCACGAGCAGTGAGTATCCTTCAGCCCACCCAAAAACAATTCCTGCCACACCGAGCACCCCTCCGCCCTGTCAGCAGGATTTATACAGCGGCAAGCTGTCCAGCTGTGCAGGGCAGCACATCTCTGAGAACTGAGCAGTGCATGCCTGCCCGCACCACCGCACTCGCACTCTGCACTGCCTGCGCCCGCTCTGTGCGGCCAGTGCCCGCTCTGTGCGGCCAGTGCCCGCTCTGTGCGGCCAGTGCCCGCCCTCTGCGCACCTGCCCCCTGCGCCGCCCGCCCCACACGCATTCCGATTTGACTTTTCCTGGGGAGAAAGATAGAATCCCATCATTAAACCTGTCATTCTATAATTTTGTCTCCTTAAACCCTTGTCCTCCCTCTTATTCCTCGCTGCCTCTTTTCCCTATCACTCTCCCTGAACACATTCTCAATTAGTCTTTTCCCTCCTGATCTCATGCCCCCTCGTTCCCTCCCAATGACCCCTCTCACCGAGTAGATATTTGGCCCCATTCCCCCTCCCCATTGGGTCAGCTGCTGCTAACCAATGACTGTTGTCTGCTTGTTACTGTGTTCACGGTTCGATAAACTGATGGACAATGGTTCAGATTATATTGCCTTGATTTTCCTCATTCCCTGCTGAATTTATTTTCCTGCCCTCAGCATTCCAGCATTCCCATCAACAACTCCGCCGTGTGGGGACTGCCCAGTCAGTGGGGCTCTGATATCAACAGCATGTGGAGTTTACATGAAAGTAAGAACTCTAATATAAGCCTATGGGGCGATGACGCTGTGAAGAGCACGGGGCCTGTGATCAGGAGCGCAGGGCTGAAGAACAGCAGGAGCAGCCCCTCACTAAGGTTTGTCTGTCCAGCCTAACAAACTCCGCGTAGTGCTTAGTTTCTCAGGCTTTCAGAAGCGGTTGAGTTTTTGATTGCGCGCAATCTGTTTCTGAGTGCACCTGTGAGATCATAGAATTTACAGTGCAGAAGGAGGCCATTCGGCCCATCGAGTCTGCACTGGCTCTTGGAAAGAGCACCCTACCCAAGGTCAACACCTCCACCCTATCCCCATAACCCAGTAACCCCACCCAACACTAAGGGCAATTTATCATGGCCAATCCACCTAACCTGCACATCTTTGGACTGTGGGAGGAAACCGGAGCACCCGGAGGAAACCCACGCACACACGGGGAGGATGTGCAGACTCCGCACAGACAGTGACACAAGCCGGGAATCGAACCTGGGACCCTGGAGCTGTGAAGCAATTGTGCTATCCACAATGCTACCGTGCTGCCCCCAAATGTCAGATGTGCGTTTGAGTGCGGAGGGAGGGGAAGTGTGTGTATGCTCGGCTGGGGGAGGCTGAGAGTGCACGCACAGCAGGGCAGGGGAGGTCGGCCCGGAGTGCGCGCGCGACTCTGGAGAGGAAGGGAGGTCGGGCTTGTTTGCATGGCTGGTGCGGGGGAGAGAGGTCGGGTGTGCATGCGCGCTGGGGTTGGTGCGGGGGAGAGAGTTCAGGTGCGCGCGCAGCTGGGGCAGAGGAAGCGAGGTTGGGCGCGCATGGTTGTGGCGGGGAAGGGAGGTTGGGCGCACGTGGGGCCGGGGAGGCAGGGAGGTCAGGCGCGTGGCTGGGACAGGTCACGGCGAGTGCACAGGTGAGAGTACAGGCTGGAGGGAGAGGTCAGACTGACGTGTACAGTGCCGGCGGCTGGGAGACGTGAGTGCACGTGCCAGCTGGCGAGGGAGCACGAGCCGTGGGGGGAGTCGGCTGGGTGCGCGGGCGGCGGGGGAAGTCAGTCAGTCGGTCGGTCGGTCGGGCCCACGCGGCGGGGTAGTTGGTCAGTTTGGGCCCGCGCGGCGGGGAAGTCGGGCTGGTAGGGCCCGCGCGGCGGGGAAGTCGGGCAGGTCGGACCCGCGCGGCGTGGAAGCAGGTCAGGTCGGGCCCGCGCGGCGGGGCAGTCGGGCATGTCGAACCCGCGCGGCGGGGCAGTCGGGCATGTCGAACCCGCGCGGCGGGGAAGTCGGTCAGGTCGGGCCCACGCGGCGGGGAAGTCGGGCTGGTAGGGCCCGCGCGGCGGGGAAGTCGGGCAGGTCGGACCCGTGCGGCGGGGAAGTCGGTCAGGTGGGGCCCGCGCGGCGGGGAAGTCGGGCTGGTAGGGCCCGCGCGGCGGGGAAGTCGGGCTGGTAGGGCCCGCGCGGCGGGGAAGTCGGTCAGGTGGGGCCCGCGCGGCGCGGAAGTCGGGCTGGTAGGGCCCGTGCGGCGGGGAAGTCGGGCAGGTCGGACCCGCGCGGCGTGGAGGGTCGGTCAGGTCGGGCCCGCGCGGCGGGGAAGTCGGGCAGGTCGGGCCCAGTTGGAGGGGAAGTCAGTCAGGTCGAGCCTGGTTGGAGGGGAAGTCGGGCAGGTCGAGCCCGGTTGGAGGGGAAGTCGGTCAGGTCGAGCCCGGTTGGAGGGGAAGTCGGTCAGGTCGAGCCCGGTTGGAGGGGAAGTCGGGCAGGTCGGGCCCAGTTGGAGGGGAAGTCGGGCAGGTCGGGCCCAGTTGGAGGGGAAGTCGGTCAGGTCGAGCCCGCACGGCGGGGAAGTCGGGCCCGGTTGGAGGTGAAGTCGGTCAGGTCGAGCCCGCACGCCGGGGAGGTCGGGCAGGTCGAGCCCGCACGGCGGGGAAGTCGGTCAGGTCGAGCCCGCACGGCGGGGAAGTCGGTCAGGTGGGGCCCGCACGGCGGGGAGGTCGGGCCCGGTTGGAGGTGAAGTCGGTCAGGTCGAGCCCGCACGGCGGGGAAGTTGGTCAGGTGGGGCCCGCACGGCGGGGAGGTCGGGCCCGGTTGGAGGGGAAGTCGGTCAGGTCGGGCCCGGTTGGAGGTGAAGTCGGTCAGGTCGAGCCCGCACGGCGGGGAAGTTGGTCAGGTGGGGCCCGCACGGCGGGGAGGTCGGGCCCGGTTGGAGGGGAAGTCGGTCAGGTCGGGCCCGCGCGGCGGGGAGGTCGGGCAGGTCGGGCCCGCACGGCGGGGAGGTCGGGCCCTGTTGGAGGGGAGGTCGGTCAGGTCGGGCCCGCGCGGCGTGGAAGTCGGGCAGGTCGGGCCTGATTGGCTAGGATATCGGGCAGGTGGGGCCCACGCGCCGGGGAAGTCGGGCAGGTGGGACCCGCGTGGCGGGAAGTGGGTCAGGTCGGACCCGTGCGGCGGGGAAGTCGGTCAGGTTGGGCCCGTGCGGCGGGGAAGTCGGTCAGGTCGGGCCCGTGCGGCGGGGAAGTCGGTCAGGTCGGGCCCGTGCGGCGGGGAAGTCGGTCAGGTCGGGCCCGCGTGGCGGGGAAGTCGGTCAGGTCGGGCCCGAGCGGCGGGGAAGTCGGTCAGGTCAGGCCCACGTGGCGGGGAAGTTGGTCAGGTCGGGCCCGCATAGCGGGGAAGTCAGTCAGGTCGGGCCCGTGCGGCGGGGAAGTCGGTCAGGTCGGGCCCGCGCGGCGGGGAAGTCGGTCAGGTCGGGCCCGAGCGGCGGGGAAGTCGGTCAGGTCAGGCCCGCGTGGCGGGGAAGTTGGTCAGGTCGGGCCCGCATAGCGGGGAAGTCAGTCAGGTCGGGCCCGTGCGGCGGGGAAGTCGGTCAGGTCGGGCCCGCGCGGCGGGGAAGTCGGTCAGGTCGGGCCCGAGCGGCGGGGAAGTCGGTCAGGTCAGGCCCGCGTGGCGGGGAAGTTGGTCAGGTCGGGCCCGCATAGCGGGGAAGTCAGTCAGGTCGGGCCCGTGCGGCGGGGAAGTCGGTCAGGTCGGGCCCGCGCGGCGGGGAAGTCGGTCAGGTCAGGCCCGCGTGGCGGGGAAGTTGGTCAGGTCGGGCCCGCATAGCGGGGAAGTCAGTCAGGTCGGGCCCGTGCGGCGGGGAAGTCGGTCAGGTCGGGCCCGTGCGGCGGGGAAGTTGGTCAGGTCGGGCCCGCATAGCGGGGAAGTCGGTCAGGTCGGGCCCGCATAGCGGGGAAGTCAGTCAGGTCGGGCCCGTGCGGCGGGGAAGTCGGTCAGGTCGGGCCCGCGCGGCGGGGAAGTCGGTCAGGTCGGGCCCGAGCGGCGGGGAAGTCGGTCAGGTCAGGCCCGCGTGGCGGGGAAGTTGGTCAGGTCGGGCCCGCATAGCGGGGAAGTCAGTCAGGTCGGGCCCGTGCGGCGGGGAAGTCGGTCAGGTCGGGCCCGTGCGGCGGGGAAGTTGGTCAGGTCGGGCCCGCATAGCGGGGAAGTCGGTCAGGTCGGGCCCGCATAGCGGGGAAGTCGGTCAGGTCGGGCCCGCGCGGCGGGGAAGTCGGTCAGGTCGGGCCCGAGCGGCGGGGAAGTCGGTCAGGTCAGGCCCGCGTGGCGGGGAAGTTGGTCAGGTCGGGCCCGCATAGCGGGGATGTCGGTCAGGTCGGGCCCGCATAGCGGGGAAGTCGGTCAGGTCGGGCCTGCATAGCGGGGAAGTCGGTCAGGTCGGGCCTGCATAGCTGGGAAGTCGGTCAGGTCGGGCCCGCAGGGCAGGGAAGTGGGTCAGGTGGTGCCCGGTTGGAGGGGAAGACGGGCAGGTCGGGCCCGGTTGGCGGGGAAGTCGGGCAGGTCGGGCCCGCACGGCGGGGAGGTCGGGCCCTGTTGGAGGGGAGGTCGGTCAGGTTGGGCCCGCGCGGCGGGGAAGTCGGTCAGGTCGGGCCCGGTTGGCGGTGAAGTCGGGCAGGTCGGGCCCGGTTGGAAGGGAAGTCGGTCAGGTCGGGCCCGCACGGCGGGGAAGTCGGTCAGGTTGGGCCCGCGCGGCGGGGAAGTCGGTCAGGTCGGGCCCGGTTGGAGGGGAAGTCGGGCAGGTCGAGCCCGGTTGGAGGGGAAGTCGGGCAGGTCGAGCCCGGTTGGAGGGGAAGTCGGTCAGGTCGGGCCCGGTTGGAGGGGAAGTCGGTCAGGTCGAGCCCGGTTGGAGGGGAAGTCGGTCAGGTGGTGCCCGGTTGGAGGGTAATACGGGCAAGTCGGGCCCGGTTGGAGGGGAAGTCGGTCAGGTGGTGCCCGGTTGGAGGGTAATTCGGGCAAGTCGGGCCCGGTTGGAGGGGAAGTCGGTCAGGTGGGGCCCGCACGGCGGGGAGGTCGGGCCCGGTTGGAGGGGAAGTCGATCAGGTTGGGCCCGCGCGGCGGGGAAGTCGGTCAGGTCGAGCCCGGTTGGCGGGCAAGTCGGGCCCGCGCGGTGTGGAAGTCGGGCAGGTCGGGCCTGGTTGGCGGGGATATCGGGCAGGTGGGGCCCGCATGGCGGGGAAGTCGGTCAGGTCGGGCCCGGATGGCGGGCAAGTCGGGCCCGCGCGGTGTGGAAGTCGTGCCTGGTTGGCGGGGATATCGGGCAGGTTGGGCCCACGCGCCGGGGAAGTCGGGCAGGTGGGAACCGCGTGGCGGGGAAGTCGGTCGGGTTGGGCACGCGCGGCGGGGAAGTCGGTCGGGTTGGGCACGTGCGACGGGGAAGTCGGGCAGGTCGGGCCCGCGTGGCGGGGAAGTCGGGCAGGTCGGGCCCGCGTGGCGGGTAAGTCGGGCAGGTCGAGCCCGCGTGGCGGGGAAGTCGGGCAGGTCGGGCCCGCGCGGCGGGGAAGTCGGGCAGGTCGAGCCCGGTTGGAGGGGAGGTCGGTCAGGTCGGGCCCGCGAGGCGGGGAAGTCGGGCAGGTCGAGCCCGGTTGGAGGGGAGGTCGGTCAGGTCGGGCACGCGCGGCGGGGAAGTCGGGCAGGTCGAGCCCGGTTGGAGGGGAGGTCGGTCAGGTCGGGCACGCGCGGCGGGGAAGTCGGTCGGGTTGGGCCCACGCGACGGGGAAGTCGGGCAGGTCGGGCCCGCGCGACGGGGAAGTCGGGCAGGTCGGGCCTGTGTGGCGGGGAGGTCGGTCAGGTCGGGCCCGCACAGCGGGGAAGTCGGGCAGGTCGGGCCTGTGTGGCGGGGAGGTCGGTCAGGTCGGGCCCGCACAGCGGGGAAGTCGGGCAGGTCGGGCCTGTGTGGCGGGGAGGTCGGTCAGGTCGGGCCCGCACAGTGGGGAAGTCGGGCAGGTCGGGCCTGTGTGGCGGGGAGGTCGGTCAGGTCGGGCCCGCGCGGCGGGGAAGTCGGGCAGGTCGGGCCCAGTTGGAGGGGAAATCGGTCAGGTCGAGCCTGGTTGGAGGGGAAGTCGGGCAGGTCGGGCCCGGTTGGAGGGGAAGTCGGTCAGGTCGAGCCCGGTTGGAGGGGAAGTCGGGCAGGTCGGGCCCAGTTGGAGGGGAAGTCGGGCAGGTCGGGCCCAGTTGGAGGGGAAGTCGGTCAGGTCGAGCCTGGTTGGAGGGGAAGTCGGTCAGGTCGGGCCCGGTTGGAGGGGAAGTCGGTCAGGTCGGGCCCGCGCGGCGGGGAGGTCGGTCAGGTCGGGCCCGGTTGGCGGGGATGTCGGTCAGGTTGGCGGGGAAGTGGGTCAGGTGGTGCCCGGTTGGAGGGGAAGTCGGTCAGGTCGGGCCCGGTTGGAAGGGAAGTCGGTCAGGTCGGGCCTGTGTGGCGGGGAGGTCGGTCAGGTCGGGCCCGGTTGGCGGGGATGTCGGTCAGGTTGGCGGGGAAGTGGGTCAGGTGGTGCCCGGTTGGAGGGGAAGTCGGTCAGGTCGGGCCCGTGCGGCGGGGAAGTAGGTCAGGTCGGGCCCGTGCGACGGGGAAGTCGGTCAGGTTCGGCCCGTGCGGCGGGGAAGTAGGTCAGGTCGGGCCCGTGCGACGGGGAAGTCGGTCAGGTCGGGCCCGGTTGGAGGGGAAGTCGGTCAGGTCGGGCCCGTGCGGCGGGGAAGTCGGTCAGGTCTGGCCCGCGCGGCGGGGAAGTCGGTCAGGTCGGGCCCGGTTGGAGGGGAAGTTGGTTAAATCGGGCCCACGCGGCGGGGAAGTCGGTCGGCTCGGGCCCGCGCTGCGGGGAAGTCGGTCAGGTCGGGCCCGGTTGGAGGGGAAGTCGGTCAGGTCGGGCCCGTGCGGCGGGGAAGTCGGTCAGGTCGGGCCCGTGCGGCGGGGAAGTCGGTCAGGTCGGGCCCGCGCAGCGGGGAAGTCGGTCAGGTCGAGCCCAGTTGGAGGGGAAGTCGGTCAGGTCGGGCCCGCGCGGCGGGGAAGTCGGTCAGGTCGAGCCCAGTTGGAGGGGAAGTCGGTCAGGTCGGGCCCGCGCGGCGGAGAGGTCGGTCAGGTCGGGCCCGCGCGGCGGGGAAGTCGGTCAGGTCGGGCCCGGTTGGAGGGGAAGTCGGTCAGGTCGAGCCCGGTTGGAGGTGAAGTCGGTCAGGTCGAGCCCGCACGGCGGGGAGGTCGGGCCCGGTTGGAGGGGAAGTCGGTCAGGTCGGGCCCGCGCGGCGGGGAAGTCGGGCAGGTCGGGCCCGCACGGCGGGGAAGTCGGGCAGGTCGGGCCCGCACGGCGGGGAGGTCGGGCCCTGTTGGAGGGGAGGTCGGTCAAGTCGGGCCCAGGCGGCGGGGAAGTCGGGCAGGTCGGGCCCACGTGGCGGGGAAGTGGGTCAGGTCGAGCCCGGTTGGAGGGGAAGTCGGGGAGGTCGGGCCCGGTTGGAGGGGAAGTCGGTCAGGTCGGGCCCGCGCGGCGGGGAAGTCGGGCAGGTCGGGCCCGCTCGGCGGGGAGGTCGGGCCCTGTTGGAGGGGAGGTCGGTCAAGTCGGGCCCAGGCGGCGGGGAAGTCGGGCAGGTCGGGCCCACGTGGCGGGGAAGTG